>NC_064626.1:882285683-882588713 GCF_023864275.1 Schistocerca cancellata
GTAATTCCCGGAGTACCGTAAGGAAGTATGACAGGATCGTTACTGTTTACAGTATACATAAACGATCTAGTAGAAAGCGCTGGATCCTCTTTACGACATTTCGCAGTTGATGCGGTTATCTGTTACAAAGCAGCAACGCCAGAAGACAGTAAGGATTTGCAGATCGACATTCAGAGAACTGATGAAAGATGGAGGCTCAAGCAGCTGAACCTGACGGGAAATAAACGTAACATATATCGCATACATAGGAAAAGAAATCCACTACTGTACAGCTACACTGTTGATGAGAAACCGCTGGAAACAGTATCTACGGTAAAATATGTAGGAGTAACTATTCACAGCGACCTTAATGGAATGACGACATAAAGCAAATAATGGGAAAAGCAGGTGCCGGATTCAGGAAGAATCTTAAACAAATGTAACTCATACACGAAGGAAGTGGCTTATAAGGCGCTTTGTTCGACGTGTTCTTGAATGTTGTTCATCTGTCTGGGATCGCTACCAGGTAGGACTGATAGAAACGATAGAGAAGATCCAATGAAGAGCGGGGCGTTTCATCATGGGATCGATTAACCGGAGCGAGAGCGTTATGGAGATGCTCAACGAACTCCACTGGCAGACGTTACAAGAGAGACGTTGTGCATCACGGGGAGGTTTACTATCGAAATGTGGAGAGAGCACTTTTCGAGAAGAATCAGACAACATATTACTTCACCCCACATACGCCTCGCGTAATGACCACCTGGAGAAAATTCGAGAAATTGAGCCAATACGGGGGCTTACTGTCAATCATTCTTCGTACGCGCTGTTCGCGAGTGGAATAGCGTTGGAGGGCTCAGTTAGTGGTACAAACGTATTCTCCGCCACACTCTATGAGGTGGCTTGCGGAATATGATGTAGAAGGAAGGATGATGAACCTTCATAAACGACCGATTTCAACACCTGTCCCTTGCTTTAGTAATCCACAGGATCGACTCAGGCTTGTCATAGTTAGCAAGAATTGCATACATGATTAGCCCTCAGTTGTCTCATAATAGAAGTAATTATCCAGAGTGCGTCCAGGAGCTTCGTAGCAATATTAGCTTCCGAAGTTCACGGCGAGGTCCATATTTGCAACCACGACACTATGCAGCGCGATACAGATGGGCCCAACAACATGCCGAATGGACCGCTCAGGACTGGCATCACTTTTTCTTCAACGAGGAGTGTCGAATATGCCTTCAACCAGACAATCGTCTGTGTTTGGAGGCAACCCGGTCAGGTGGACGCCTCAGACACACTGCCCGACGATTGCAACAAGGTGGAGGTTCCCTGCTGTTTTGGGGTGGCATTATGTGGGACCGACGTACGCTGCTAGTAGTCATGGAAGGCGCTGTAACAGCTGTACGATACGTGACTGCCATCCTCCTACCGATAGTGCAACCATATCAGCAGCGTATTGGCGAGGCATTCGTCTTCATGGACGACAATTCACGCCCCCATCGTGCACATTTGTGAGTGGCTTCCTTCAGGATAACGACAAAGCTCGACTAGAGCGGCCAGCATGTTTTCCAGACATGAACCCTATCGAATATAATGGGAAAGGGCTGTTTATGGACGACTTGACCATCCAATTTGAGGGATTTGCGCCGAATGGCTGTTGAAGAGTGGGAGAATCTGGACCAACAGTGCCTTGATGAACTCGTGAATAGTACGCCACGACGAATAAAGGCATGGATCAATGCAAGAGGACGTGCTAGTACGTTTTAGAGGCACCGGTGTGTACAGCAATCTGGACCACCTCCTCTGAACGTCTCGCTGTATGGTGGTACAACATGCAATGTGTGGTTTTCATGAGCAATAAAAAGGGCGTAAACGATGTTTATGTTGATCTCTATTCCAGTTTTCTCTACAGGTTCAGGTCCTCTCGGAAACGAGGTCATGAAAACTTCTTTTTGTGTGTGTAGTTTGTACTGGATTGGTGCGTAAGTTCCCATAATAACAGAGATTTCATTCATCAATGATATATTCTCCTTCACTGTCTACAACAGTACATTTCCGTTTCCGCAACTGTAGAAATCAAGTGGTTTTGAGGTGAAGAACTCGTCGAGCTATGTTTGGTGCGCATTTTCGTCCGGAAAGAAAGTTGCTTGAAGGCTGCTCTGCAAAGAACATAAAACTTGAAAATCAGAGAGTACTATATTAGGTTAATAACATAGGTGCAGAATGACTTCCCGACCCATCTCCTCTATGGTGTTTTTTACCAGTGTAGCAGAATGTGGGTGGGCGTTATCGTGGAGTAGCACCAGTTCGCGCAGTCTTCATGCTCGTTGTTCCTGGACTGCGTCTGTCAAACGTATCAGTTGTTGACAGTAAATGTCAGCAGTGATGGTTACGTGTCGGGGAAGATATTCGTAGTACACCACACAGTCACTGTTCCACCAGATGAATAATATTGACTTTTTATGGGTGCACACGGGTGCGGGGTGCTGCTACTTTGTTAGGGCTCGACCTTTCGTTTATTTTGCTTGTGTTAGCATAAAAACACCATTTCTCGTCACTAGTAACTTTACAGAAGCGGTCGGTATTGTTCACGAGCCAACTAAAAACCAGCAAACAGTGATGCACATATGGCTTCCAGCTGATTTTTGTCAAGTTGGCTTAGAGCATGCGGTACACCTACACTCTAGTTTTGAATCTTCCCCATTGCATGCAAATGTCGCCACATTTGCCAGTTCTCGAGTACACTGATGTGGACCATTGTGGAGTAATGCGTTTAAACGATCTTCATCAAACACTGGAAGTTTTGCTGAACGTGGAGAGTCACTATTGTCATAACGATACTCCTTAGAACGAAATACCCATTTTCTTGCCGTGCTCTGTCCAGTGACATCATCGTCGTAAACGATGCAGATGTTTCTGGCTGCCTCCGCTGCTACCACCTTCTACTCAAACAGAAGAATGCATCGAAATGTTTCGATTCTCTATTTCGCACTGCATTTTCTAGCTTCCACAGCTCAGCTCACTGTCTCCAAATGACAAAATGACAATACATCAACTCAAATAGCAACAGTCAACCCCAAATGAAAATAACAATCGATAAATAAACCGATAGCAACCGGAATACCAACATGCAAAACAAAAACGCTACGAACGCGCGCACCAACCTAATACAAGTCGTCTAAAGTTACTGAATCGAAGTAGGGAGTTAAGAAATGTATGGTTCAAATGGTTCAAATGGCTCTGAGCACTATGGGACTCAACTGCTGTGGTCATAAGTCCCCTAGAACTTAGAACTACTTAAACCTAACTAACCTAAGAACATCACACACACCCATGCCCGAGGCAGGATTCGAACCTGCGACCGTAGCAGCAGCGCGGCTCCGGACTGGAGCGCCTAGAACCGCACAGCCACCGCGGCCGGCTAAGAAATGTATGGAGCAATCGACTAAAAGAAGGTATCAGTTGGTAGAAGACAATCTGAGGCATCAAGTATTCGTCAATTTCGTGATGGAGGCAGTCGGACACGGGGTAGGGGCGGACTGTTGATAGAGACAGAAGGCAAATTAAAGCGAATGTAGGTTCAAGTAGTACAATGCTACTTATAATCCGTCTCGATTGCAAAAATATTTATTCACATGACCAGTTTCGGTTCTTCTAGAACCATCTTCAGATCTGAAACGACAATGATACTAATTTACTATTTCACAAATGCAAACCTATTTCGTCCTATCCGATCAACATCAAATGCACCAGAACGTACCTGCAATTTCGGTTACAGGAGTACCCGGCCACACTCAGCAACCTTCACATGCTGCGTCACGTTAAATTGGTTGGCAGAATGCAACTCATTTATATTAATTATAAAACTCTTACCGACAGGTGGCGTCTGGTACATTTGTTACATTACATAGGCACATACTGTATTAAGAAGATTTTTCTAATTTGCTTTTATCTCTAAAAGTAATTGAAGCACCGGCACAAAATATGTAATTGTAGGAATAAATTTCAGGATTCAGGTGTATTTAAGATAAAAATGTGATGACTGCTGTAAACAATACATAGGGCGGACTGGCAGGAACTTTGAAACTATATTCAGGGAGCATACCTACTCTCAAAATAAAACAGCGTTTGGGGCGCATGTGGCTGCCTTAAAGCACTGAGTCACGAAAATTGAACAAATCTTAGAAATCCTACATAGAGCTCATAAGGGACCGTTTCCTAACATTTTAGAAGAACTTGAAATATACATCCAGAAAAAGAAAGACCCGGATTTAATCCTCAACGAGCAAAGCGAGTTTAATCATAATGCCTATTTTAGTATTTACGACGACTTCCTGAAATGATCACTGTTGCGTATAGAAGTCCAAGCCGAAGGATGAGAGATGGCGCACGGGGAAACAGCTGGAAGATGCGTGCAGCACCTAGCGTCGGTGACGGGGCGCTCCTGCACGGCCCTCTTACCCACGGCGATGGACATCAGACGACTGAACGGCTCGTGGCCCAACACCGAAATAGCGGGAACCATGGAAGCAGACCATGGAGGAAAACAAGTCTACACCAGCGTCATGGATATAGAAATCGCTCTTTGTTTTCGATCGTACAAAAACGATAACTTTATTGTGTATTTTAATTTTGACAAGTACAGATTTTAACCTTGACAACTACAGATCTTAACTAATTATTTTTAGAGATAAAAGGAAATCAGAAAAATCTTCCTAATACAGTATGTGCATATGTAATGTAACAAATGGACCAGACGCCACCTGTCGGTAAGAATTTTATAATTAATATAAATGACGCGCATTCTGCCAACCAATTTAATGTGATGTAGCATGTGAAGAAGAGAAAAGACTTTGAGAGAAACATTATGATCCCCATTCCTAAGAAGGCAAATGCTACAAGATGCGTAAATTATAGGACGCTCAGCCTAGCTACTCACGCCTCTAAAATAGTAACCTCAATTATCCTAAAACGCATAGAGCAAAAAGTCGAAGCTACATTCTCCGAAGACCAGATTGGATTCCGGAAAGATAGAGGAACCAGAGAAGCAATATTTGCTTTAAAACTAATAATAGAAAAACGACTAGATAAGAACCTGACAACATACATAGCTTTCGTAGATGTAGAGAAAGCCTTTGATAATGTTAAATGGGATAAGATGTTGGAGGTACTCAAAAAAGTGCGAATAGATTACAAAGATATAAAAATGTATGGAACCTGTACAAAAACGAGACAGCAGTTATCCGTGGACGGACAAAACAAGAAGAGGTGCAGATGCGGAAAGGTGTCCGACAAGGTTGCGCACTATCCCCTGTTATCTTTAACCTATACATTGAAGAGGCTCAAAAATGGCTCTGAGCACTATGGGACTTAAGTTCTGAGGTCATCAGTCCCCTAGAACTTAGAACTACTTAAACCTAACTAACCTAAGGACAGCACACAACACCCAGTCACCACGAGGCAGAGAAAATCCCTGACCCCGCCGGGAATCGAACCCGGGAACCCGGGCGCGAAAAGCGAGTACGCTACCGCACGACCAAGAGCTGCGGACCATTGAAGAGGCGCTGATAAAAGTAAGGGAAAATTCACAGGCAGGTGTAGTAATTTATGGCCAACGAATAGATATGATACGATATGCCGATGATATAGCTGTCCTGACTGAAAGTGAAGAAAATCTTGTAGTCCTACTGAATAGAATGGATAAAATTATGGGGGAAGAATATAATATGAGAAATAATAAAGCAAAAACAAAAGTAATGGCATACGACAAAAAAGATCAAGTGAAAACCAAAGTTCATGTAGGCAATGAACTGCTTGAACAAGTTGATAAATTTACTTATCTGGGCAGTAATATTACCAGGGATGGAAGGAGCAAGGCAGAAGTGAGAAGTAGAATTGCTCAAACAAAGCCTACTTTTATCAAGAAGAAAAACATCTAGGAGCATCAGCCTTGGAATCAGGAAAAGATTTTTGAAATCATGTGTGTGGAGTGTGGCATGCTATGGGTGTGAAACATGGACTCTCGGGACAGAGGAAGACGAGAAGCTAAATTCTTTTGAAATGTGGTGCTATAGACGCATGCTCAAAATAAAATGTATCGACAAGGTCACAAACGAAGTGGTTCTGGAAAGAGCAGGTGAGAAGAGAAGCTTCTGGAGTTTCAATGTTAAAAGAAGAGTGCAATTTACAGGCCATCTATTAAGACATAAAGGACTCCTGAACACAATCATAGAGGGAGATGTCGAGGGAAAAAGACCAAGAGGAAGACCACGACTGAGGTACATAGATCAAATCGTGAAAGATGTCGGATGTAACACCTATGAAGAAATGAAGAGAAAAACTGAAAGACGCGCAGAATGGAGACAAGCTGTCATTGTAGCTGTTGCAAACCAATCCTTGGATTGACCACTACAGAAGAAGAAGAAAGCATGTGAAGGTTGCTGAGTGTGGACAGGTTACTCCTGTAACCGAAATTGCAGGTACGTTCTGGTACATTTGATGTTGACCGGATAGGACGAAATAGGTTTGCATTTGTGAAATAGTAAATTAGTATCATTGTCATTTCAGATCTGAAGATGGTTCTAGAGGAACCGAAACCGGTCATGTGAATAAACATTTTTGCAATCAAAACGGTTTACAAGTAACATTCTATAACCAGTGATTGCGGTTTCCCTGCAGACATTATGTCTGTTTTTGCAAAGGTCCAAGTAGTCATTCAAAGGTAGCATAGCCCAGTGTGCGATTTGCAGGGGGGGGGGGGTTGGGGGGGATTCCCCCCCCCCCCTCTGCATCAGACCATCCCCTCCTCTGGTTTTAGTTTATGCATCCCTACCTGGGATGTTTATTTCCCATGCACTGGAGTAAAACTTTACATATAATTTAAATTTGTGGAGCTGAACACTGAAAGTTTTTAATACAGTCTTAATACTATTATTATGCTCGCTTATTAATTTTGAAAAAGTGTTATGTAGTAGGTAAGCATTTCAAAACATTTAGAACTAAATGACAAGACGACGCACGCCACATTCCCGTAGCGTGCCACAATGTTGCAAGACGTCGCCCCAGCGTAAACGAGGCTTTCTAAGCCAGGTGGATGTGATGTGTTGCGTACGAAACTAAAACCTGCAATCAGATCCAAACGAGGTGGAAAACTGTGAAGAGGTGTCATCCTGCAGCAAGGTACGCTCGCCCACATTCTGCCAAATTTTCACATGTTTGGACCCTTAACGGAAGCACTACACGGAAGAATATTTGAAAGTGATGAAGACGTCATTGCTGCGGTGCAAAATTGGTTACAGATGCAACCGATGAACGTATTTTCTGATGAAATAAAAAAAACTCGTAAAACGTCGGGAAAACTGCATTGAAGTCCAGGGAGGTTACTTAGAAAAATAACGCATGTTTCAGTTTTCTATCATCAGAATAAGTACAGCTTTTCACAAATGTGCCTTTACTTTTTGAATTCCCCTCGTATACCTGTGTGTAGATGATTCTGTAAATAAGATTCACCTATAATGTGCTTTTAAAGATATAACAAGGGATGGCTTTTCTGATAATGCATTCTCGTGAATAAATAACTGTTTAACCGTGGGTAACGCCACGGTCAAAGCTAGTAACATATATAATTTTACTAACGCCCTAAGACATCCCCCCTCCTTCCCCCCCCCCCCCCCCCCCGCCACTGGTAAAAGCACAAATCGCCTACTGGCATAGCCAGAGTAACGTGGAGAGCTGCATCAAAGCAGTCTTTGAACTGAGGACAGCAACGATAGATAACGGAAAGGCCACAGCCTTTTTGATGGGGGCGTATTGGTAACAGCCTGAAATGCAGGGAAAAGGATTTCCCAGACGGTTGTAACAACGCGTCTCCAGACACGGAGGCGGAACCCTGAGCTCCGCTCACGGCAGCGCCGTGGTGACAGGCGCCGTACCCCACCCGCGTCTGTCCCGGAGGCTGGTCTGGGCAGCGTGAATGGCCGGCGGTGAGTCACGCGGCAGCGGGCCGCCAAGGAGGTCAAAGCCAGCGGCCACGTGCCGCGCCTCTGGCACCAGCCAGCCACAGCCGGCCAGTGTTGACAGCGCCGGCTTCCGCCTGACGCCCGCGGCACAAAGTCGGCGCGCCGCGCCTTCCCTTTGTCCCCGCCTCACTGTACTCTTAGTATTACGGCCGTGTCTCTGAATGTGCTTCCCGTACTTGTCCGATCTGTGGCACAGGCCGCAAACGCGGCAGACTGCAAGTGTCCCTGCCTCACTGTACTCTTAGTATTACGGCCGTGTCTCTGAATGTGCTTCCCGTACTTGTCCGATCTGTGGCACAGGCCGCAAACGCGGCAGACTGCAAGCGTACACAGAGCCCGTGTGGAGAACAGAAACCGATGCTCAGACTAATCTGACAGTTGACCATCGCGTGTTTCACATTCTACATCTACGTCCAAATCTACACCTACATGGCTACTCCGCAAATCACACTTAAGTGCCTGCCAGAGGGTTCATCGAACCATCTTCACAACTCTATTCTTCTACTCTCGAACAGTGCACAGACAGACCTATACCTATATCTTTCCGTCCGATCTCTGATTTCCTATGTTTAATTACGATGATTATTTCTCCTTGTTTTGATGATCGTCTTCTCTATGTAGGTGCTCGTCAGTAAAACACATTCGCAATCGGGGGATAAAGTTGATGATTGAAATTTCGTGAAAAGATGCCGCCACAACGAGAAACGCCTTTGTCTACGCCAAGGCCTGTATCATGTTCGTATTTATCGATAGTACAAAACGTGCTGCCCTTCTTTGAACTGTAATTATCTACACTCAAGAGCCAAAGAAACTGGCACACCTGCCTAATATCGTCTAGGCCCCCGCGAGCACGCAGAAGTGCCGGAACACGACTTGGCATGGACTCGACTAATGTCCGAAATAGTGCCGAAGGAAAATGACACCATGGAACTTGCAGGGCTGTTCATAAATGGTTCAAATGGCTCTGAGTACTATGGGTCTTAAAATCTGAGGTCATCAGTCCCCTAGACTTAGAACAACTTAAACCTAACTAACCTAAGCACATCACACACATCCATGCCCGAGGCAGGATTCGAACCTGCGACCGTAGCAGCTCGTGGTTCCGGACTGAAGCGCCTAGAACCGCTCGGTCACAGCCGCCGGCTTCTCATAAATCCGTAACAGTACGAGGAGTCGAGATCTCTTCTGAACGACACGTTGCAAGGCATCACAGATATGCTCAATAACGTTCATGTCTCGGGAGGGTTCCTGAAGCCACTCTCTAGCAATGTGGGACGTGTGGCGAGTCGCATTGCCATGCTGGAAATGCCCAGTCCGTCGGAATGCATAACGGACATGAGTGGATGGAGCTGGTCAGACAAGATCGTTACGTGCGTGTCACCTGTCAGACTCGTATCTAGACGTATCAGGGGCCCATATCACTCCAGCTACACACGCCCCACACCATTACAGAGTCTCCACCAGCCTGAACAGTCCTCTGCTGACATGTCCACGGATTCATGAGGTTGTCTCCATACCTGTACACGTCCACTTACTCGTTACAATTTCAAACAAGACTCGTCCGGCCAAACAACATGTTTCCAGTCATCAACAGCCAAATGTCGGTGTTGATGGGCCCAGGAGAGGCTTAAAGCTTTGTGTCGTGCAGTCATGAAGGGTACACGAATGGCCTTCGGCTTCGAAAGCCCATATCGATGATGTTCCGTTGAATGGTTCGCACGCTGATACTTGTTGATGGCCCAGCACTGAAATCTGCAGCAATTTGCGGAAAGGTTGCATTTCTGCCATGTTGAACGATTCTATTCATTCGTCGTCGGTCCCATTCTTGCTGAATCTTTTTCCGCCCGCAGCGATGTCCGAGATTTGATGTTTGATCGGATTACTGATACACACAGTATATTCTGAAACGGTCGTGAGGGAAGATCCCCCACTTCATCGTTACGTGGGAGATGCTGTGTCACATCGCTCGTGCGTCGACTATAACACGTTCAAACTCACTTCAATCTTGGCAATCTGGCATTTTAGCAATAGCAACCGATCTAACACTTGCTTGATTACAGCACGAAATTGCCTGCAGCTGCTCTCTTGGGCTTGTGCCAACATCGGCTGGACCCTAGTCGACTGGAAAACCGTGGTCGGGTCAGATGAGTCCCGATTTCAGTTGGTATGAGCTGATGGTGGGGTTTGAGTGTGGCGCAGACCCCACCACGCCATGGATCCAAGTCGTCAACAGGGCACTATGCAAGCTGCTGGTGACCCCATGATCGTGTGGGCTGCGTTTACATGAAATGGACTCCTTAGGTCCAACTGAACCAATCACTGACTGAAGTGATTATGTTGGGCTACTTGGAGAGCTTTTCCATCCATTCGTGGACGTCATGTTCCCAAACAAGGGTGGAATTTTTATCGGTGACAATGCGCCATTTCACCGGGCCACAATCGTTAGCGGTTGGTCTGAAGAACATTATGGACAATTCGAGCTAATGATTTGGCCATCCATATCACGTGACATAAATTCCATCGAACATTTTTGAGACATAATCGAGAAGTCAGGTTGCAAATGAAATCCTGCCTCGACAACACTTCCGCAGTTATGGGTGGCTAGAGAGGCAGCAATGCTTAGTATTTCTGCGGGGATTTGCAGCTACTTGTTGAGTCCACGCCACGTCGAGTTGCTCCACTACATCGAGCAAAAGTGAGGTACAACACGACCTTAGGAAGTATCCTCTGACTTTTGTCACGCTCACTGTATAAGTTGAATGATTACAGTTGTGGCTTATTGAAGCTGTAGTCTTAGGCAATTTGCCTTCCTTTCCCATCTTTCTATTCTGGTTCACAAAAAAGTGAAGCATCCAGAAAACATGGCCGTATGTCATTGTAATTTCGTACACGTGTACACCGTCTGTGGGTATGTATGTGATTAGAGTTGTAATCCTTTGTGACATGTAGAGTGACTACTAGAGTGTTTTAATGTTACTAGTGTTTGTTGTTGTTATCGGGCCTATTATGGTATACATTGTGCTCTGAAATTATTCGTTCAAATTAATATAGAAGGCAGAGAACATCCAAACAAATATACGGTGTGTTCCAAAAGTGTCTCCGCAGTGCCGTATGATTGTTAGTCGCGCGTGCCGCATGCCGCATTGAATAAACCGAAATGAAACTCACTGCAGTATCGCTCTGCGTTTATTGTTTCGTTGAAAAATATGGGACCCACAATCCGACGTCTAGAAATCGCAATCCAAACTCCAGTTTACACAGAATGAAGTGGTTCCTCGTGAATACACAATGGATTTGCAGTACTCCACATACGAGAATTTTGCGAGTTCATATACCCTGATAAATGAAACCACGCCTCATCAGTGAAAAACGCTTAATTAAAAATACCCCTTCCATTTCGTTGAACTAAATTTTTGAACCACTGACAATATTGCAGTTTCTTGCCATGATCAGTAATTTTCAGTTCTTGCACGACTGTCACTTTGTATTGGAAATGTTCTAATTTATTCCTTACAGCTGTGTGGGCCGTTCCGGCACTAACATCGATTTCCTGGGCGAGTTTTTATACTGACTTGTTCGGCCTCATGGATCTTTTATCGGAAATATCGAGTAGTTTATCCTCAAACAAAACGCTAGGAGACCACTTCTTGGTGCATCTGTCACTGAACCCGTACTTCGAAATTTATTAACCATATCTCGCACAGTATCGCGATGTGGGAGTGTTGTCTCCGGGAAAACTGAGTCAAATATTTGACGAACTGAAACTGTGTATTTACCGCCAGCTTTGAACACTTGTTCGACTAAAAACGCACGTTCTTCAATGGTTAGCATTTTAAAACTGACAAAAACGAAACAAGCGAACAAAGAAACTAAACTTAAACGTTCACGTCAACACTTAACGACACACACCAACGATAGTACTGACACTGGCTGAGATAAACGAAGCGGTGGAATGCTGGGAGAGTCCACTTGAAGGGAAGTAACCCAGGCAGGCGAACAATCATACGGCACACGCGGCTAACAATCATACGGCACTGCGGAGGCTTTTTGAACTCCCCGTATTTCGATAAGAAACATACGGTATCTGAAGTCAGCTTGCAGTGGTCTGACGTAAGCTGTTGTGTCGGTGTTGCTGACTAGGAATGTGTACTAACATTCTAATATCCACAATTCGCATGTTTGGGCACATGTGAAACCGCAAGGTGCTCGATCTCGTTTTCATCAACAGCGATTTGTCGTTAATGTGTGGGCCGACGTTCTCTATGATACGTTGATTGCACCATACATTCTTCCGTTCCGTGATCGAAGATATCAGATCTTCGTGGAACATATGTTGCCAGAACTGCTGGGGAGAATGTACGTCATGATGTTCGACAAGGGATGTACCTCCAGCACGGTAGAGCTCCAGCTAGAGCTATAAAACTTCTGTAGGCCACCGGAGACTTTCATAAGTAAGTGTAGATTACGGTAGTTTACTAGTAGCCGTGGACAGTTAATATCGTAACGGAACCACGTTACCTCTACGTTAGGTGTGTTGCAGACTTATCAGGCGTTACCTCGCTGCGATAGCTTTGTCTTCGTGTGCGACCACTGTCTTACGAGATTTCTCTATAAACTGGAAGCTGCGAACCGTCTCGAAACTGTCTGAGGATGTACAAAGGGCCGTGTAAAGTGCGGAACATTTTTGTTCTTGACTCTAAAAAAAAGGAAAATTAAAAAAACGTAAAACAAAAGCTTATTAAACAATGATTCAGTACTTCACTCAGCTTAGCCAACAATAAACATGATTCTGTTATTGATAGGCAGCCGCTGTGGTCGAGCGGTTCAAGGCGCTTTAGTCTGGAACCGCGCGACTGCTACAGTCGCAGGTTCGAATGCTGCCTCGGGCATGGCTGTGTGTGCTGTCCTTAGGTTAGTTAGGTTTAAGTAGTTCTAAGTTCTAGGGGACTGATGACCTCAGATGTTAAGTTCCATAGTGCTCAGAGCCATCTGAATCATTTGTTATTCATAAACAGTTTTCACATTTATCAATAACAAAAGAAAACTCTTCGCTTTGATCATGATGGAGAAAATTCTACTGAATACGAAAGAACAGCAATAATAGTATAGAATATTTATGTTTGTCATGTAAGCTGTACTTGCATCAAAGGAAATGCTTTGGTTATATAGAAGTGGGGAAGTTAAGCTATCAACTAATTTTTATTACTTATAAAATGCAATTCATGTTTTGTAAGCATATGAAATACACAAAGGACTAACACTGAAAGATTTGTTGTTCTAATCATGTGCAAAACAAACAAAAAAACAAAGGGAAGTTTGCAGCCTGTCTCTCGCACATACACTTATGTGTCTTTCCCTACCAACGCTACCAGTACTACTGGTAAACCTACCACTGGGTGCGTCATTTATTTACAGTACCAAAACTACCGAACCGTGGTTTCGGTGGAGCACAACTCTCGCGCCAGCCCATATCAACACTGCTGTGTGGAATCATCTGAGAACCACCTACGGGAGTCGATGAATCGGCCGAGGTGAACCTGTGATCTGACCACCAAGGTCATCTGATCTCACGTATCAGTACTTCTTAGTCTGGAGGCATATTAAACAGGCGGTGTGTGAAACCATTGCGAAAACAGAAGAAGACCTCGTCGCTAGAATTGCCCTCACTGCCAGGAATCTTCGAACGGGCACGACAGGCAATGGCCCGACGATTTACTGCGTTCATACTGGCCAGTGGTCGCGCAGTTCCTGTGAATACCAGTGCTGTAATTAGCATGCTAAACTGCCTTCTGTCTAAATCGAACCTAGCATCAGCAACTGCCGTCAGGGATCATACGAACCATAACTAAATATAAGAACCTTTGTAAGTAGGCTGTTTATGTTTTCTTATTGGCAACGTTACGTAGCGCTCTATATGAAAATCACTGGCTGTGCTGTGTGCAGTCTGTGGCTAGTTTGCATTGTTGTCTGCCATTGTAGTGTTGGGCAGCGGTAGCTGGATGTGAACAGCGCGTAGCGGCTCGCCAGCAGTGGTGGATGTGGGGAGAGAGATGGCGGAGTTTTGTAATTTGTCATGAACTGCTATATATATTATGACTATTAAGGTAAATACATTGTTTGTTCTCTATTAATATCTATCATTTGCTAACTATCCCTATCAGTAGTTAGTGCCTTCCGTAGTTTGAATCTTTTATTTAGCTGGCAGTAGTGGCGCTCGCTATATTGCAGTAGTTCGAGTAACGAAGATTTTTGTGAGGTAAGTGATTTCTGAATGGTATAGTTTAATATTACTCAGGGCCATTCTTTTGCAGGGATCTTTGATAGTCAGATTGCGTTGCGCTAAAAATATTGTGTGTCAGTTTAAGCACAGTCGTGTATAATTGTTCTAAGGGGACGTTTGCTCATTTCGTTTAATACCTAGTTTCTAGCTGCACTGCAGCATTGTTTAAAATAAAATTTTATAGATGTACTAATATAAATATTTTCTGTCTACAGATCCAGTAAATACTAATTTTGTAATACATTTCCCAAATATGGGGGAGCACAAAGACATTTCACAGGAACTGCATACATAATTTTCTTTTCAACTACTTGGTAATTTTTTTTGGTAGAGTAAGTATTTGTGATGCATCACTCTAGTGTTAAGATGTGACATAAGTATTAAACATGGCCATTTTTACTGTAATATTTTTTCTGCTTGAGCTATGTCATGTTTAGGTATAATTTGCTGCTGCTGCTGTGTGCCAGGCATAATGCTACTAAATTTCACTTTGTATCACTCTGTTAAGCTAGTTTTACTACTGATTAATTTTTCTTGTTGCTGCACATTGGCTCATATTAGTTGTAATGTTACATTTTATCTGTTAATTTAGATTTACTGCTGCTGCCAATTTGAATTTTTTGTCATTGATGTTTGTGTTAATTGTTTTATGCTGCTGCATTGCCTCGTCCCTTAGTTTAGCATCTGAGCTCAGTAGATTTAAGTTAGCTTAAGAGGGGGTAGCCTATAAAAAAATGAGTGGCGATGAATTTGAAGAAATGCACTGAGAGGTTGTTGTTGTTGTTGTTGTGGTCTTCAGTCCTGAGACTGGTTTGATGCAGCTCTCCATGCTACTCTATCCTGTGCAAGTTTCTTCATCTCCCAGTATCTACTGCAACCTACATCCTTCTGAATCTGCTTAGTGTATTCATCTCTTGGTCTCCCTCTACGATTTTTACCCTCCACACTGCCCTCCAATGCTAAATTTGTGATCCCTTGATGCCTCAAAACATGTCCTACCAACCGATCCCTTCTTCTAGTCAAGTTGTGCCACAAACTTCTCTTCTCCCCAATCCTATTCAATACCTCCTCATTAGTTACGTGATCAACCCACCTTATCTTCAGCATTCTTCTGTAGCACCACATTTCGAAAGCTTCTATTCTCTTCTTGTCCAAACTAGTTATCGTCCATGTTTCACTTCCATACATGGCTACACTCCATACAAATACTTTCAGAAACGACTTCCTGACACTTAAATCTATACTCGATGTCAACAAATTCCTCTTCTTGAGAAACACTTTCCTTGCCATTGCCAGTCTACATTTTATATCCTCTCTACTTCGACCATCATCGGTTATTTTACTCCCTAAATAGCAAAACTCCTTTACTACTTTAAGTGTCTCATTTCCTAATCTAATTCCCTCAGCATCACCCGACTTAATTTGACTACATTCCATTATCCTCGTTTTGCTTTTGTTGATGTTCATCTTATATCCTCCTTTCAAGACACTGTCCATTCCATTCAACTGCTCTTCCAAGTCCTTTGCTGTCTCTGACAGAATTACAATGTCATCGGCGAACCTCAAAGTTTTTACTTCCTCTCCATGAATTTTAATACCTACTCCGAATTTTTCTTTTGTTTCCTTTACTGCTTGCTCAATATACAGATTGAATAACATCGGGGAGAGGCTACAACCCTGTCTTACTCCTTTCCCAACCACTGCTTCCCTTTCATGCCCCTCGACTCTTATAACTGCCATCTGGTTTCTGTACAAACTGTAAATAGCCTTTCGTTCCCTGTATTTTACCCCTGCCACCTTCAGAATTTGAAAGAGAGTATTCCAGTTAACATTGTCAAAAGCTTTCTCTAAGTCTACAAATGCTAGAAACGTAGGTTTGCCTTTTCTTAATCTTTCTTCTAAGATAAGTCGTAAGGTCAGTATTGCCTCACGTGTTCCAACATTTCTACGGAATCCAAACTGATCTTCCCCGAGGTCGGCTTCTACCAGTTTTTCCATTCGTCTGTAAAGAATTCGTGTTAGTATTTTGCAGCTGTGACTTATTAAACTGATAGTTCGGTAATTTTCACATCTGTCAACACCTGCTTTCTTTGGGATTGGAATTATTATATTCTTCTTGAAGTCTGAGGGTATTTCGCCTGTCTCATACATCGTGCTCACCAGATGGTAGAGTTTTGTCATGACTGGCTCTCCCGAGGCCATCAGTAGTTCAAATGGAATGTTGTCTACTCCCGGGGCCTTGTTTCGACTCAGGTCTTTCAGTGCTCTGTCAAACTCTTCACGCAGTATCTTATCTCCCATTTCGTCTTCATCTACATCCTCTTCCATTTCCATAATATTGTCCTCAAGTACATCGCCCTTGTATAAACCCTCTATATACTCCTTCCACCTCTCTGCTTTCCCTTCTTTGCTTAGAACTGGGTTGCCATCTGAGCTCTTGATATTCATACAAGTGGTTCTCTTCTCTCCAAAGGTCTCTTTAATTTTCCTGTAGGCAGTATCTATCTTACCCCTAGTGAGACAAGTCTCTACATCCTTACATTTGTCCTCTAGCCATCCCTGCTTAGCCATTTTGCACTTCCTGTCGATATCATTTTTGAGACGTCTGTATTCCTTTTTGCCTGCTTCATTTACTGCATTTTTGTATTTTCTCCTTTCATCAATTAAATTCAATATTTCTTCTGTTACCCAAGGATTTCTATTAGCCCTCGTCTTTTTACCTACTTGATCCTCTGCTGCCTTCACTACTTCATCCCTCAGAGCTACCCATTCTTCTTCTACTGTATTTCTTTCCCCCATTCCTGTCAATTGTTCCCTTATGCTCTCCCTGAAACTCTCTACAACCTCTGGTTCTTTCAGTTTATCCAGGTCCCATCTCCTTAAATTCCCACCTTTTTGCAGTTTCTTCAGTTTCAATCTGCAGTTCATAACCAATAGATTGTGGTCAGAATCCACATCTGCCCCAGGAAATGTCTTACAATTTAAAACCTGGTTCCTAAATCTCTGTCTTACCATTATATAATCTATCTGATACCTACTAGTATCTCCAGGATTCTTCCAGGTATACAACCTTCTTTTATGATTCTTGAACCAAGTGTTGGCTATGATTAAGTTATGCTCTGTGCAAAATTCTACAAGGCGGCTTCCTCTTTCATTCCTTCCCCCCAATCCATATTCACCTACTATGTTTCCTTCTCTCCCTTTTCCTACTGACGAATTCCAGTCACCCATGACTATTAAATTTTCGTCTCCTTTCACTACCTGAATAATTTCTTTTATCTCGTCATACATTTCATCTATTTCTTCATCATCTGCAGAGCTAGTTGGCATATAAACTTGTACTACTGTAGTAGGCATGGGCTTTGTGTCTATCTTGGCCACAATAATGCGTTCACTATGCTGTTTGTAGTAGCTAACCCGCACTCCTATTTTTTTATTCATTATTAAACCTACTCCTGCATTACCCCTATTTGATTTTGTATAGGTTATACGAGAAAAATACAGAAAGCATGTTTGGATAGGATTTGTTTGGTGGAAGCAAAGGTTGAAATAAGACGAACGATCTATGGAATGAAGTTTTGGGTTGGACTGCAGTACCAAATGTTACACTGAAAACGAACCCTGTCCTTTCCTTTTGTGTTATCCCACTATGTGTTTGTGTACCCTTGTGTATTTGTTTTATTCCTGTCTCTGTGTAGTTTCATAGAATTTTTTCTTCTAATATTAAGCTACATTCACTATGATGAGGAATACTGTTATCCTCAAATATAATTGGCATTAATAATATGTTATTTTCTTTGTAAAGATGCTTAGACATTATTTATTCTGTTTTGTTTTAATGCTCATGTGTGAAGTTGATGTTTCAATAATTATTCTGATCTTTTATGTATTTACTTATGTCATAATTCCTGTAACACTGATGTATATGTTTATTTCTATTCTGTTGTAAAGCCTGTACTACAAATGTTATCTGTATTGTTATGTTCTTTAATGATGTATTTTGTACCTTTGTAATCGTACTCTTATCTTATAAAATTGTAATTGACACCAATTCACCATATTATTAACTTGTTAGTTACATTTCACTGCACACTTTTCTGTTGGTCATAGTAATGTACAATATGTGAGAAGTAGGGACTGTTAGTGTTTGCACGTGTGTTAATAATTCAGCAAGGGACTGGATAACAGCATTGCTGGTTCTAAGGACAGTTCCAAAAACTTTGTGAGTGTACAAGTGGTGGTTTATGGACTTGCTATATTCTCCGCAAGACTATTCGATGGTGATTGTGCACCTGCACAGTCGCAGCAGATGGCTGCTGGCCATCTCTTCAAGGACTACAGTGGGTCTACACCTTTGCTGACTTACCAGTACCATTATTTCTACAAGGACTGCAGTGGGTCTGCACCTGTGGTGGCCCACCAATACGATACTCTCTACCAGGACTACAGTGGGTCTGCTCTGTGATGACCTACCTACCAATATTCTTCAAAACGTCGAATGACTCTGCTGTGGGTTTGCTCTGTTGTGGCCCATTACCTGTCAGCATGTCAAGAGTCAGCACTGTCTTTCAGTTGGAAGGACAACACTACTTCTTCAAGACTGCATGGAAATCCACTACTTCTGTGTGTAATTTGTTTTTACTAATGAGACTTTGTGAAAAAAACTGTAATTACTATTATGATGAATGATCTGGACTTCCTTTATGGACTGTGAGAAAATTTTAGCTTTTGACCAACATTGTATAAATAAGTGTGTGCATTTGATATCTTTGTTATTGTAATTATGAAAAATTTTATCAAATCATTATTGACCACTGCCCAAAATAATTTGTAAAATTTTTTTGGGGGAGCATGAGGGCTATGTAAGTAGGCTGTTTATGTTTTCTTATTGGCAACGTTACGTAGCGCTCTGTATGAAAATCACTGGCTGTGCTGTGTGCAGTCTGTGGCTAGTTTGCATTGTTGTCTGCCATTGTAGTGTTGGGCAGCGGCAGCTGGATGTGAACAGCACGTAGCGTTGCGCAGTTAGAGGCGAGCCGCCAGCAGTGGTGGATGTGAGGAGAGAGATGGCGGAGTTTTGAAATTACATATATTATGACTTGTGATGATATGACGCTAACCTTGAGCAAAATTCCAGTATTCTTTACGGACGAATACCGCATGATAATTGCATTCAAGTTGAAACTCTGCGTACTGAGAAGAGCAAAGGGTTACACCACATCTCACATGTAAAACCGTTTATTGAGAGATAAACTGTTTTTTAATTTAGTCTTTGCTATAAAATTTTTCACTTCACGTTACTAGTACTCTTTGTCACACTTAGAAACTGCTAACATGCAACTATGTTTTAAAGTTAACTATCCAGTCAAGAACCAAGAGAACTTATTTAAACAGAAATTACGAATGCATTGGTATTGTGAACAGACGACACAGTGTTATTGTGTGTGTGCATTCTTGCTTGTTAGTTGCACGATTATGTAACGACTATAAGGCTCACATACTTAGAACATTTACCAGTACTGCTAATGAGATTTTAATGCAACATTTTGGTTTACTTGAAAATACATTCTGGATTTAAAGTACTTTCTGTGAGATACCAGATGACACAGTGGTTAGTTTATGTGACAGCTACACGATTTTATCACGACAGTACTAATGAGTGACAATTTACAATGTTGCTTTTGCAGTGTTTCTGTTTTATATCTGCACAGTTTTTCTGAATTCTTCTGTAAAGTAAAACATGTTTTAGTAGTAACTTTTGTGGTATAGCTACAATGAGACAGCCTTTTCCGTAGCACAACAATACGTTACAGCACAGTACTTTCTTCATTATGGCAATAAGCGTAATAACTAATATATCTATATGCAAAGCATTTCACTTTTGTTTATCATGAGGTAAGCACATTGGCTTCTGCAGAACTTAGCTTTTGGAGGACGATAACTACGACACCTCCACAGAGATTATCTTACAATAAGACGCACAGTTTAGTGCTACAGTACACGTATTTGAGTGATTACTTTTGTACTTAAAACATTTATTTTTAAAGATATTTGAAGTACAATGACACAAAGGTTTTCCGTTATACATTTCATTCCATTGCTGTAATCTGTAACACCTGAGGGTATAATTACATTAATCCTCAGGGGGGTACACGCCTGCTTTGTGTATCATGTGTTTGGCAAGCACAAGGAGCCTTAGCTAATATGGTATTTGCTTATACAACTTTACACATCGGTACCATATTTCTCTAACACATAAATTACACAGCTATCCGATCATTTAACTGAGAGATAAACATTTTTTTTTACTACATCAGTGACACATGTTTACGCCATTACACAGTTGGGTAATTTCACACTTATGAAATTGTATTTTGTCTGTACTTTGTGAACTGTTCATATTTTTTCGGACCCATTGTGATATTATGAGAGCTTTGAATGATATATTTGGTATGGGATCATGATTTTTAAAGTACGTTTGAGGCAGATGACACTTTTGACATGAGCAGAGAATTTTTTTAGGTTTTGAAATTATTGCAGGAAGCTACGACGTTTTTGAGATTTGACTGAGGTGTTATGATGTTATTTTTACGACGACGATGTGTATTATGCTGTTGAGGTATGTTTATGATCAATAAGCCGATGTTATATGAGGAATTTGATTATGCTACATATTTATTAAGATGAAATATTGAAGAAGTGTCGACGAATATGGTAAGGAGTAATGAATAGTGGTTAGGGACTCTGACTTGCGAAAAAGGATGTTGGAAACTGAGAATCGTACTTCAAGAGTTATGAAATGTGTGTAAATGCGTGAATGTATCACAATGCCGGCGAAAATTTTTGGGACACTGTTATATTTACAGGATTTTGTTTCTACACATTTGTAACGCCAATTCTTGACCTGTGAAATTTTTTATATGAGACTGCCACTGTAGCAGAAACTGCCGTCGTAAATATTTCAGTAAGAAAGGTAAGTGACCACCTGCACGTAATGCGTTTTGGGCGCCCAGCTGAGAGGTAGTCGTCTGACAAAAGAGAGCCATTAGTGTGTGCGCCTTTCAGAGACAGAGGTGGAGAAACAAAAAAGAGACCATTAACCTCGCTATTGACATTCATTTGTAGAAAGCATCACAAATATTACACGCTCATTACTTGAAAACATATGATTACTGGTACTTTGTGCTAATTACTGAAATGCTTATGAATTGATGGGAAATATTCGTACATCTGCGCACCTGATTATGACAAGTGTCTTTCTACGAGAGTTGAGAGCTACTGACTTACGAAATGCCACATAGCTATTGAATGATGTTTTTATGCTTTGGTTTGCGTAATTGCTTATTTCATTTGATACCTGTTTTCCAGCTGTGTTGCAGCATTAGATTTATAAAATAAACTTAGATGCATTTGCTAATGTGAACACTTTCTGTCAACAGATCTATTAAATAATTATTTTATGACCCACATTCTTCGAAAAATGAGCTCTTGGAATGGAAAGAAGAATAAGAAGGGACTAATAACGGTAACTGCATATATCATTTTCTTTTCAAGTACATGGTAATATTTTTTACAATAAGTTGTTGTGGTGCACCACTTTAATTACATAGACATTAAGATGTGAATAGACATTTCCCTTATCTGCATTGTTGTCTTTAGTGTACTATTTTTTCTGCTTGAGTTTTGTCATGTTTAGGTATAAGTTACTGCTGTTTGCCAGGCATAGTGTTACTGAATTTGACTTTGTGTTACTCTTCTAAGCTAGTTTTACTACTGTTTTATTTTTATTGTTTGCTGCACAGTGCCTTATATTAGGTGTAGTACTGCAATTGCTTTGCCTATTTAAAATTTTTGTCATTGATGTTTGTGTTAATTGTTTTGTGCTGCTGCATTGCCTCGTCCCTTAGTTTAGCATCTGAGCTCAGTAGATTTAAGTTAGCTTAAGAGGGGGTAGACTATATAAGAGAATGAGTTGCGATGAATTGGAAGAAATGCATTGAGAAGTTATACGAAAAAAAGTACAGAAAACAGGTTTAGGTAGGATTTTCTTGGAAATAAATGATGAAGTAAGAAATGTGTGAACATATAAATACAGAAAGCATTCTTAGATAGAATTTTTTTGGTGGAAACAAAGAATGAAATAAGAGGAAAGATATATGGAATGAAGTTTTGGGGTGGACTGCAGTACCAAATGTTACACTGAAAACAAACCCTGTCCTTTCCTTTTGTGTTATCCCACTATGTGTTTGTGTACCCTTGTGTATTTGTTTTCTTCCTGTCACTGTATAGTTTCATAGAATTTTTTCTTCTAATATTAAGCTACATTCACTATGATGAGGAATACTGTTCTCCTCAAATATAATTGGCATTAATAATATGTTATTTACCTTGTAAATATGCTTAGACATTATTTATTCTATTCTGTTTAATGCTCATGTGTGAAGTTGATGTTTCAAAATTTATTCTGATCTTTTATGTATCTACTTATCTCATAATTCCTGTAACATTGATGTATGTGTTTATTTCTATTCTGTTGTAAAGCCTGTACTTCAAATGTTATCTGTATTGTTATGTTCTTTAATGATGTATTGTGTACCTTTGTGATTGTATTCTCATGTTATAATATTGTAATTGACACCAGTTCATCAAATTAAGTAATTTGTAAGCATTCATTTCACTGCACACTTTTCTGTTGGTCATAGTATATGGACAATATGTGAGAATTTGGGGCTCTTAGTGTTTACATGTGTGTTAATAATTCAGCAAGGGACTGGATAACAGCATTGCTGGTTCTAAGGACAATTCCAAAAACTTCGTGAGTGTACAAGTGGTGGTTTATGGACTTGCTATCTTCTCTGCAAGACTCTTCGTTGGTGATTGTGCACCTGCACAGTCGCAACAGATGGCTGCTGGCCGTCTCTACAAGGACTACAGTGGGTCTGCACCTGTGATGACTCACCAACACCAATACTCTCTACAAGGACTACAGTGGGTCTACTCTGTGATGACCTACCTACCAATATTCTTCAAAACGTCGAATGACTCTGCTGTGGGTTTGCTCTGTTCTGGCCCATTACCTGTCTGCATGTCAAGAGTCAGCACTGTCTTTCTGTTGGAAGGACAATACTACTACTTCAAGACTGCATGGAAATCCACTACTTCTGTGTGCAATTTCTTTTACTAATGAGACTTTGTGAAAAACAAAAACTGTAATTACTATTATGATGAATGATCAGGAGTATCTTTATGGACTGTGAGAAAATTTTAGCTTTAGACCAACATTGTATTAATAAGTGTGTGCATTTGATATCTTTCTTACTGTAATTATGAAAAAATTTTCAAATCTGTATTGGCCACTGCCCAAAAAAATTTGTAAAATTTTTTTTGGGGAGCATGGGGGCTATGTAAGTAGGCTGTTTATGTTTTCTTATTGGCAACGTTACGTAGCGCTCTGTATGAAAATCACTGGCTGTGCTGTGTGCAGTCTGTGGCTAGTTTGCATTGTTGTCTGCCATTGTAGTGTTGGGCAGCGGCAGCTGGATGTGAACAGCGCGTAGCGTTGCGCAGTTAGAGGTGAGCCGCCAGCAGTGGTGGATGTGAGGAGAGAGATGGCGGAGTTTTGAAATTACATATATTATGACTTGTGATGATATTAAGGTAAATACATTGTTTGTTCTCTATTAAAATCTTACATTTGCTAACTATCCCTATCAGTAGTTAGTGCCTTCCGTAGTTTGAATCTTTTATTTAGCTGGCAGTAGTGGCGCTCGCTGTATTGCAGTAGTTCCAGTAACGAAGATTTTTGTGAGGTAAGTGATTTGTGAAAGGTATAGTTTAATGTTTGTCAGGGCCGTTCTTTTGTAGGGTTTTTTGATAGTCAGATTGCGTTGCGCTAAAATTATTGTGTGTCAGTTTAAGCACAGTCATGTATAATTGTTCTAAGGGGACGTTGTTTATGTTTTCTTATTGGCAACGTTACGTAGCGCTCTATATGAAAATCACTGGCTGCGCTGTGTGCAGTCTGTGGATAGTTTGCATTGTTGTCTGCCATTGTAGTGTTGGGCAGCGGTAGCTGGATGTGAACAGCGCGTAGCGTTGCGCAGTTGGAGGTGAGCCGCCAGCAGTGGTGGATGTGGGGAGAGAGATGGCGGAGTTTTGTAATTTGTCATGAACTGCTATATATATTATGACTATTAAGGTAAATACATTGTTTGTTCTCTATTAATATCTATCATTTGCTAACTATCCCTATCAGTAGTTAGTGCCTTCCGTAGTTTGAATCTTTTATTTAGTTGGCAGTAGTGGCGCTCGCTGTATTGCAGTAGTTCGAGTAACGAAGATTTTTGTGAGGTAAGTGATTTCTGAAAGGTATAGTTTAATGTTACTCAGGGTCATTCTTTTGCAGGGATCTTTGATAGTCAGATTGCGTTGCGCTAAAAATGTTGTGTGTCAGTTTAAGCACAGTCGTGTATAATTGTTGTAAGGGGACGTTTCACCTTCAACATCACAGCGCGTCAGCAATCGTTGGTTAATATATTAAAAAACTAGAAACCCTCCTCGATTGCAAAAAAAAAACACCTAGTATTAACCTAGGTTCCGGCGTAGATAACTAAACCTTCTTCAGAACAATAAAACCTACAAATGGCTAAGAAGACCTTTGTCGATGATTAAAAGACCACCATAGCTATACATTTATAAACGAAATAAAGGAAACACAAACAGTACATATGTACAAAGTCTAAACAGTTACTTAACGGTGTAACCTCCACCTCACACCTTCCTATGTTCGATGGGCCATGACCCGCCATAAACTGCAGCTACAAATGGTCGCTCACTTACACGCCCGACCCGCTACCTATGCACATGCGCAAGACAAGGGAAGTTACTTGAATGCGCATGTGTATACGAATACGTGAAAGTTTATACATGGGTCGTTGCTAAATAGCCCTTATATTCCCAACCGTGGATCAACGTATATCAATATATGGATAGAATAAGTGAAGAGCTAAATAGGAGATGAAGCTTAAAAATAACCGCACACGGTTGCTTATGCTAGGAAAGAACATATATGAAGCTACCTATGACAACTGGAGGAACTCTTAAAAACTATTCCTAAAGCCAATAGTTAGCCTGGTGGGTGGGTGGTGGGGGGGGGGGCAAGGGTGGCTGAGAGGACGTAATCTAAAGACGTGGTAATAAAGATATAGGGATAAAACGTGAGGTGTCCAACGGGGCGTTTACTCAGAGCCCATGATTTCAGAGTCACCTATTCTACTAATAATAGTTTACATAGGAATTTAATCCACTCCTTGCACAATAAGAGCGATAAACTTTCCCAATCAGGAGTATATAAAATTACATGCGGGGATTGTCCAAAATTTTACATCGGACAAACGGGGCGAGCTCTGGGTCTCAGATATAAAGAGCATATTCCTACTAGAAGCGGTGACAGTACTAAGGGCTCTACTTATGCGGAACACCTTGTGCAAACGGCTCATGCACCGAGCCCTCCAGTTAATATCGAGTTACTTCATGCCGAGGTTAAGGGCTTAAAACTGGATGTTTTGGAAGAAATGCAGATCTTTAAGCATCTGCAACATGATAAAGACAATATCCTTAACGACCAACTCCTACTAAGAAACAGTAAATTTTTTGAAGGTTTCACACCTTTAATTTGTTCTTCATACTTGTAAATCTGATGATCTGAGGATTTTTACATGCGTGCGCTGATTTGCGAGCGCGGTTGGTCAAGCTGTTCATCTTTTTTCCTCATTTCCTTTACGATGAAGGTGATTTTAGCCCGTGGAACACCTGACGTTTTATCCCTATATCTTTATTATCACGTCTTTAGATTACGTCCTCTCAGCCACCGGCCCCCTCCCCCCCCACTTCCCACTTATTCTATCCATTCTATTTTTTGATATACGTTGATCCACGGTTGGGAATATAAGGGCTATTTAGCCACGACCCATGTATAAACTTCCACGTATTCGTATACACATGCGCATTCAAGTAACTTCCCTTGTCTTGCGCATGTGCATAGGTAGCGGGTCGGGCGTGTAAGTGAGCGACCATTTGTAGCTGCAGTTTATGGCGGGTCGTGGCCCATCGAACATAGGCAGGTGTGAGGTGGAGGTTACACCGTTAAGTAACTGTTTAGACTTTGCACATATGTACTGTTTGTGTTTCCTTTATTTCGTTTATAAATGTATAGCTATGGTGGTCTTTTAATCATTGACAAAGGTCTTCTTAGCCACTTGTGGGTTTTATTGTACTGAAGAAGGTGTAGTTATCTACGCTGGAACCTAGGTTAACACTAGGTGTTTTTTTGCAATCGAGGCGGGTTTCTAGTTTTTTAATAATTAAATGTTTGTTTCGTTGTTATCTATCTTCTGTATTAATACGAACAGTTTAGGAACACCCCACATAAAGGGCGTGAAGAGTGACAGATGTTGAGTAGTCACTGAGAAAGACAAGCAGATGCCACGTACTCATGGGAGAAAGTGTTATCAGCACTTGATTGAGTTTAAAAGGAGCCCCATTGTGGGTCACCATTTGGCAGACTGATCGAATCGCGCAGTATCCAGACCTGTGGAGACTTCCAGTGTGACAGTGATCCGATGCTGGACTGTATGGGAAAGTTAGGACAAATATACTCGTCGTCAAGATCACGTCTCTCGCCGTAGTATGCACCAAGCCCATAGTGACCTATTCACATCTGCTCCTGCCATCCGAAAACATGTAATGCAAAGGTAATGTAACGTCAGTGAATAAAGTTAGAGAGATGTAACACAGCACTCTTATATCCCGGTATGGAGAATTTCCAGTGAATTAAGTGTATTCTAATAACCCCAGAGCCGGGTATAGAACTCCTGTGGCAGACAAGGACTCCGGCCTGCTGTATAGCGTTGGCAAGGCTCACAGCCAGCTGAAACAGCTGTTAAAGAAGCAGTTGCGCCGAGTGTGCCGGTACACGGCCACGAGAAAGCTCTCAGCAGCCCAGTGTAGCCAGCTGCGCGACCTACTTGCCGACTGGGGTGGCTCCCTGTCCCTACCCTTCCCAGCCCAGACTCCTAGCGCGGCTGTTGTTTGGCCAGCCGCTGGAGCCACGTGCAAGACATCAGCCATGCGGCTCCCATCCAGACGTGCAGAAACAAAGCCACCTCCTCGCAGCCATTCGTCACTCCGAGGGCCCTGCAGTATACGTTTTGCTCTACCGTCCCAGCTCTGCCGAGAGCTCTGGTAGCGAGCGTAGAAGCTCTCGCTGCAGTCGTGTCACACTGGGACTCAATTCTTAGCAGTCACTCAAGCTCTCCTGCTTTCCCCTAGCTATTCAATCAGAACTTGGCTCATTTGCGTTGTTTATTGCTTGTTAAAATTAATAAATACGTTTCCAACAACAACTACCAATTACGTTTTACTGATTCCTCGATTACATTTTGTATGAGCGACGTGTTTTCAAGTATTAATTTCATTATGAGGAAAAGCAAATACGAAAAAAATGTAGGAAAAATGCAGGACGTTTTGAGATGTTCGTCAAGATAAAGGGGCACAGCATGTTTTACAGGTAATGTTGTTAGGTTGGTGCATAAGTTCATAGCGTTTTCGTTTTGTATGTTGTTTATCGATTGTCATTTTTTATTTGTAGTTCACTGTTGCCATATGAATTTACGTATTGTCATATTCTCAGCTGGAGATAGTGAGTGCAGGTGTGGACGCTAGAATATGAAGTGCCAAGTGGAACATTTACGACATATGCTTTTGCGTGAAGTCAGTAGATGCGTGTTAGCAGCGGAGGCAATCATAAACATTTGCACGGTGTATGACGATAATGCCACTGGACAGAGCTCGGCGCCGGCCGCTGTGGTCGAGCGGTTCTAGTCGCTACAGTCTGGAACCGTGCGACCGCTACGGTCTCAGGTTCGAATCCTGCCTCGGGCATGGATGTGTGTGATGTCCTTAGGTTAGTTAGGTTTACGTAGTTCTAAGTTCTAGGAGACTGATGACCTCAGAAGTTAAGTCCCATAGTGCTCAGGGCCATTTGTACAGAGCTCGGCAAGAAAATGATTTTCTCTTTTAAGGAGGATCGTTATGACATTAGTGACTCTCCACGTCAGTGTACGTGAGAACTGGCAGTTGTAATGGACTGCTCTTATTCCATCGTCGCCCGACATTTATATGCAATGGTTCAAAAATCGGATGTGTCTGTACCGCATGCTCTAAGCCGAAATAAAAAAAAATCAGCGGGTAGTTATACGTGCATCTCTGCATGGCCGTCATCAGTTGGTTTGTAAGCAGCAACTTCCCCTACAAAGACCTGGACACATCCATAAAAGTTAATGTTATTCATCTGGTGGAACAGTGACGGTATGCTGTGCGATTAATTGCTTCCCCGGGGTGTAACCATCACTGCTGACATTTACTATCAACAACTGAGACGTCTTGCAGACGCAGTCCAAGAACGACTACCATCATCAGTTGGTTTGTAAGCAGCAACTTCCCGTACAAAGACCTGGGCACATCCATAAAAGTTAATGTTATCATCTGGTGGAACAGTGACGGTATGGTGTGCGATTAATTGCTTCCCCGGGGTGTAACCATCACTGCTGACATTTACTATCAACAACTGAGACATCTTGCAGACGCAGTCCAAGAACAACTACCATCATCAGTTGGTTTGTAAGCAGCAACTTCCCGTACAAAGACCTGGGCACATCCATAAAAGTTAATGTTATTCATCTGGTGGAACAGTGACGGTATGGTGAGCGATTAATTGCTTCCCCGGGGTGTAACCATCACTGCTGACATTTACTATCAACAACTGAGACATCTTGCAGACGCAGTCCAAGAACAACTACCATCATCAGTTGGTTTGTAAGCAGCAACTTCCCGTACAAAGACCTGGGCACATCCATAAAAGTTAATGTTATTCATCTGGTGGAACAGTGACGGTTTCGTGTGCGATTAATTGCTTCCCCGGGGTGTAACCATCACTGCTGACATTTACTATCAACAACTGAGACGTCTTGCAGACGCAGTCCAAGAACGACTACCATCATCAGTTGGTTTGTAAGCAGCAACTTCCCGTACAAAGACCTGGGCACATCCATAAAAGTTAATGTTATCATCTGGTGGAACAGTGACGGTATGGTGTGCGATTAATTGCTTCCCCGGGGTGTAACCATCACTGCTGACATTTACTATCAACAACTGAGACGTCTTGCAGACGCAGTCCAAGAACAACTACCATCATCAGTTGGTTTGTAAGCAGCAACTTCCCGTACAAAGACCTGGGCACATCCATAAAAGTTAATGTTATTCATCTGGTGGAACAGTGACGGTATGGTGAGCGATTAATTGCTTCCCCGGGGTGTAACCATCACTGCTGACATTTACTATCAACAACTGAGACATCTTGCAGACGCAGTCCAAGAACAACTACCATCATCAGTTGGTTTGTAAGCAGCAACTTCCCGTACAAAGACCTGGGCACATCCATAAAAGTTAATGTTATTCATCTGGTGGAACAGTGACGGTTTGGTGTGCGATTAATTGCTTCCCCGGGGTGTAACCATCACTGCTGACATTTACTATCAACAACTGAGACATCTTGCAGACGCAGTCCAAGAACAACTACCATCATCAGTTGGTTTGTAAGCAGCAACTTCCCGTACAAAGACCTGGGCACATCCATAAAAGTTAATGTTTTACATCTGGTGGAACAGTGACGGTATGCTGTGCGATTAATTGCTTCCCCGGGGTGTAACCATCACTGCTGACATTTACTATCAACAACTAAGACATCTTGCAGACGCAGTCCAAGAACGACTACCATCATCAGTTGGTTTGTAAGCAGCAACTTCCCGTACAAAGACCTGGGCACATCCATAAAAGTTAATGTTATTCATCTAGTGGAACAGTGACGGTATGGTGTGCGATTAATTGCTTCCCCGAGGTGTAACCATCACTGCTGACATTTACTATCAACAACTGAGATATCTTGCAGACGCAGTCCCAGAACAACTACCATCATCAGTTGGTTTGTAAGCAGCAACTTCCCGTACAAAGACCTGGGCACATCCATAAAAGTTAATGTGATTCATCTGGTGGAACAGTGACGGTATGGTGTGCGATTAATTGCTTCCCCGGGGTGTAACCATCACTGCTGACATTTACTATCAACAACTGAGACATCTTGCAGACGCAGTCCAAGAACAACTACCATCATCAGTTGGTTTGTAAGCAGCAACTTCCCGTACAAAGACCTGGGCACATCCATAAAAGTTAATGTTATTCATCTGGTGGAACAGTGACGGTATGCTGTGCGATTAATTGCTTCCCCGGGGTGTAACCATCACTGCTGACATTTACTATCAACAACTGAGACATCTTGCAGACGCAGTCCAAGAACGACTACCATCATCAGTTGGTTTGTAAGCAGCAACTTCCCGTACAAAGACCTGGGCACATCCATAAAAGTTAATGTTATTCATCTGGTGGAACAGTGACGGTATGGTGTGCGATTAATTGCTTCCCCGGGGTGTAACCATCACTGCTGACATTTACTATCAACAACTGAGACGTCTTGCAGACGCAGTCCAAGAACAACTACCATCATCAGTTGGTTTGTAAGCAGCAACTTCCCGTACAAAGACCTGGGGACATCCATAAAAGTTAATGTTATTCATCTGGTGGAACAGTGACGGTATGGTGAGCGATTAATTGCTTCCCCGGGGTGTAACCATCACTGCTGACATTTACTATCAACAACTGAGGCATCTTGCAGACGCAGTCCAAGAACAACTACCATCATCAGTTGGTTTGTAAGCAGCAACTTCCCGTACAAAGACCTGGGCACATCCATAAAAGTTAATGTTATTCATCTGGTGGAACAGTGACGGTTTGGTGTGCGATTAATTGCTTCCCCGGGGTGTAACCATCACTGCTGACATTTACTATCAACAACTGAGACGTCTTGCAGACGCAGTCCAAGAACGACTACCATCATCAGTTGGTTTGTAAGCAGCAACTTCCCGTACAAAGACCTGGGCACATCCATAAAAGTTAATGTTATCATCTGGTGGAACAGTGACGGTATGGTGTGCGATTAATTGCTTCCCCGGGGTGTAACCATCACTGCTGACATTTACTATCAACAACTGAGACGTCTTGCAGACGCAGTCCAAGAACAACTACCATCATCAGTTGGTTTGTAAGCAGCAACTTCCCGTACAAAGACCTGGGCACATCCATAAAAGTTAATGTTATTCATCTGGTGGAACAGTGACGGTATGGTGAGCGATTAATTGCTTCCCCGGGGTGTAACCATCACTGCTGACATTTACTATCAACAACTGAGACATCTTGCAGACGCAGTCCAAGAACAACTACCATCATCAGTTGGTTTGTAAGCAGCAACTTCCCGTACAAAGACCTGGGCACATCCATAAAAGTTAATGTTATTCATCTGGTGGAACAGTGACGGTTTGGTGTGCGATTAATTGCTTCCCCGGGGTGTAACCATCACTGCTGACATTTACTATCAACAACTGAGACATCTTGCAGACGCAGTCCAAGAACAACTACCATCATCAGTTGGTTTGTAAGCAGCAACTTCCCGTACAAAGACCTGGGCACATCCATAAAAGTTAATGTGATTCATCTGGTGGAACAGTGACGGTATGGTGTGCGATTAATTGCTTCCCCGGGGTGTAACCATCACTGCTGACATTTACTATCAACAACTAAGACATCTTGCAGACGCAGTCCAAGAACGACTACCATCATCAGTTGGTTTGTAAGCAGCAACTTCCCGTACAAAGACCTGGGCACATCCATAAAAGTTAATGTTATTCATCTAGTGGAACAGTGACGGTATGGTGTGCGATTAATTGCTTCCCCGAGGTGTAACCATCACTGCTGACATTTACTATCAACAACTGAGACATCTTGCAGACGCAGTCCAAGAACAACTACCATCATCAGTTGGTTTGTAAGCAGCAACTTCCCGTACAAAGACCTGGGCACATCCATAAAAGTTAATGTGATTCATCTGGTGGAACAGTGACGGTATGGTGTGCGATTAATTGCTTCCCCGGGGTGTAACCATCACTGCTGACATTTACTATCAACAACTGAGACATCTTGCAGACGCAGTCCAAGAACAACTACCATCATCAGTTGGTTTGTAAGCAGCAACTTCCCGTACAAAGACCTGGGCACATCCATAAAAGTTAATGTTATTCATCTGGTGGAACAGTGACGGTATGCTGTGCGATTAATTGCTTCCCCGGGGTGTAACCATCACTGCTGACATTTACTATCAACAACTGAGACATCTTGCAGACGCAGTCCAAGAACGACTACCATCATCAGTTGGTTTGTAAGCAGCAACTTCCCGTACAAAGACCTGGGCACATCCATAAAAGTTAATGTTATTCATCTGGTGGAACAGTGACGGTATGGTGTGCGATTAATTGCTTCCCCGGGGTGTAACCATCACTGCTGACATTTACTATCAACAACTGAGACGTCTTGCAGACGCAGTCCAAGAACAACTACCATCATCAGTTGGTTTGTAAGCAGCAACTTCCCGTACAAAGACCTGGGCACATCCATAAAAGTTAATGTTATTCATCTGGTGGAACAGTGACGGTATGGTGTGCGATTAATTGCTTCCCCGGGGTGTAACCATCACTGCTGACATTTACTATCAACAACTGAGACATCTTGCAGACGCAGTCCAAGAACAACTACCATCATCAGTTGGTTTGTAAGCAGCAACTTCCCGTACAAAGACCTGGGCACATCCATAAAAGTTAATGTTATTCATCTGGTGGAACAGTGACGGTATGGTGTGCGATTAATTGCTTCCCCGGGGTGTAACCATCACTGCTGACATTTACTATCAACAACTGAGACATCTTGCAGACGCAGTCCAAGAACGACTACCATCATCAGTTGGTTTGTAAGCAGCAACTTCCCGTACAAAGACCTGGGCACATCCATAAAAGTTAATGTTATCATCTGGTGGAACAGTGACGGTATGGTGTGCGATTAATTGCTTCCCCGGGGTGTAACCATCACTGCTGACATTTGCTATCAACAACTGAGACATCTTGCAGACGCAGTCCAAGAACGACTACCATCATCAGTTGGTTTGTAAGCAGCAACTTCCCGTACAAAGACCTGGGCACATCCATAAAAGTTAATGTTATCATCTGGTGGAACAGTGACGGTATGGTGTGCGATTAATTGCTTCCCCGGGGTGTAACCATCACTGCTGACATTTACTATCAACAACTGAGACGTCTTGCAGACGCAGTCCAAGAACGACTACCATCATCAGTTGGTTTGTAAGCAGCAACTTCCCGTCAAAGACCTGGGCACATCCATAAAAGTTAATGTTATCATCTGGTGGAACAGTGACGGTATGGTGTGCGATTAATTGCTTCCCCGGGGTGTAACCATCACTGCTGACATTTACTATCAACAACTGAGACATCTTGCAGACGCAGTCCAAGAACGACTACAATCATCAGTTGGTTTGTAAGCAGCAACTTCCCGTACAAAGACCTGGGCACATCCATAAAAGTTAATGTTATTCATTTGTTGGAACAGTGACGGTATGGTGTGCGATTAATTGCTTCCCCGGGGTGTAACCATCACTGCTGACATTTACTATCAACAACTGAGACGTCTTGCAGACGCAGTCCAAGAACGACTACCATCATCAGTTGGTTTGTAAGCAGCAACTTCCCGTCAAAGACCTGGGCACATCCATAAAAGTTAATGTTATCATCTGGTGGAACAGTGACGGTATGGTGTGCGATTAATTGCTTCCCCGGGGTGTAACCATCACTGCTGACATTTACTATCAACAACTGAGACATCTTGCAGACGCAGTCCAAGAACAACTACCATCATCAGTTGGTTTGTAAGCAGCAACTTCCCGTACAAAGACCTGGGCACATCCATAAAAGTTAATGTTATCATCTGGTGGAACAGTGACGGTATGCTGTGCGATTAATTGCTTCCCCGGGGTGTAACCATCACTGCTGACATTTACTATCAACAACTGAGACATCTTGCAGACGCAGTCCAAGAACAACTACCATCATCAGTTGGTTTGTAAGCAGCAACTTCCCGTACAAAGACCTGGGCACATCCATAAAAGTTAATGTTATTCATCTGGTGGAACAGTGACGGTATGCTGTGCGATTAATTGCTTCCCCGGGGTGTAACCATCACTGCTGACATTTACTATCAACAACTGAGACGTCTTGCAGACGCAGTCCAAGAACGACTACCATCATCAGTTGGTTTGTAAGCAGCAACATCCCGTACAAAGACCTGGGCACATCCATAAAAGTTAATGTTATCATCTGGTGCAACAGTGACGGTATGGTGTGCGATTAATTGCTTCCCCGGGGTGTAACCATCACTGCTGACATTTACTATCAACAACTGAGACGTCTTGCAGACGCAGTCCAAGAACAACTACCATCATCAGTTGGCTTGTAAGCAGCAACTTCCCGTACAAAGACCTGGGCACATCCATAAAAGTTAATGTTATTCATCTGGTGGAACAGTGACGGTATGGTGTGCGATTAATTGCTTCCCCGGGGTGTAACCATCACTGCTTACATTTACTATCAACAACTGAGACGTCTTGCAGACGCAGTCCAAGAACAACTACCATCATCAGTTGGTTTGTAAGCAGCAACTTCCCGTCAAAGACCTGGGCACATCCATAAAAGTTAATGTTATCATCTGATGGAACAGTGACGGTATGGTGTGCGATTAATTGCTTCCCCGGGGTGTAACCATCACTGCTGACATTTACTATCAACAACTGAGACGTCTTGCAGACGCAGTCCAAGAACAACTACCATCATCAGTTGGTTTGTAAGCAGCAACTTCCCGTACAAAGACCTGGGCACATCCATAAAAGTTAATGTTATTCATCTGGTGGAACAGTGACGGTATGGTGTGCGATTAATTGCTTCCCCGGGGTGTAACCATCACTGCTGACATTTACTATCAACAACGCAGTCCAAGAACGACTACCATCATCAGTTGGTTTGTAAGCAGCAACTTCCCGTACAAAGACCTGGGCACATCCATAAAAGTTAATGTTATCATCTGGTGGAACAGTGACGGTATGCTGTGCGATTAATTGCTTCCCCGGGGTGTAACCATCACTGCTGACATTTACTATCAACAACTGAGACGTCTTGCAGACGCAGTCCAAGAACAACTACCATCATCAGTTGGTTTGTAAGCAGCAACTTCCCGTACAAAGACCTGGGCACATCCATAAAAGTTAATGTTATCATCTGGTGGAACAGTGACGGTATGGTGTGCGATTAATTGCTTCCCCGGGGTGTAACCATCACTGCTGACATTTACTGTCAACAACGCAGTCCAAGAACGACTACCATCATCAGTTGGTTTGTAAGCAGCAACTTCCCGTACAAAGACCTGGGCACATCCATAAAAGTTAATGTTATCACCTGGTGGAACAGTGACGGTATGGTGTGCGATTAATTGCTTCCCCGGGGTGTAACCATCACTGCTGACATTTACTATCAACATCTGAGACGTCTTGCAGACGCAGTCCAAGAACGACTACCATCATCAGTTGGTTTGTAAGCAGCAACTTCCCGTACAAAGACCTGGGCACATCCATAAAAGTTAATGTTATTCATCTGGTGGAACAGTGACGGTATGGTGTGCGATTAATTGCTTCCCCGGGGTGTAACCATCACTGCTGACATTTACTATCAACAACTGAGACATCTTGCAGACGCAGTCCAAGAACGACTACCATCATCAGTTGGTTTGTAAGCAGCAACTTCCCGTACAAAGACCTGGGCACATCCATAAAAGTTAATGTTATCATCTGGTGGAACAGTGACGGTATGGTGTGCGATTAATTGCTTCCCCGGGGTGTAACCATCACTGCTGACATTTACTATCAACAACTGAGACGTCTTGCAGACGCAGTCCAAGAACAACTACCATCATCAGTTGGTTTGTAAGCAGCAACTTCCCGTACAAAGACCTGGGCACATCCATAAAAGTTAATGTTATTCATCTGGTGGAACAGTGACGGTATGGTGTGCGATTAATTGCTTCCCCGGGGTGTAACCATCACTGCTGACATTTACTATCAACAACGCAGTCCAAGAATGACTACCATCATCAGTTGGTTTGTAAGCAGCAACTTCCCGTACAAAGACCTGGGCACATCCATAAAAGTTAATGTTATCATCTGGTGGAACAGTGACGGTATGCTGTGCGATTAATTGCTTCCCCGGGGTGTAACCATCACTGCTGACATTTACTATCAACAACTGAGACGTCTTGCAGACGCAGTCCAAGAACAACTACCATCATCAGTTGGTTTGTAAGCAGCAACTTCCTGTACAAAGACCTGGGCACATCCATAAAAGTTAATGTTATTCATCTGGTGGAACAGTGACGGTATGGTGTGCGATTAATTGCTTCCCCGGGGTGTAACCATCACTGCTGACATTTACTATCAACAACTGAGACGTCTTGCAGACGCAGTCCAAGAACGACTACCATCATCAGTTGGTTTGTAAGCAGCAACTTCCCGTACAAAGACCTGGGCACATCCATAAAAGTTAATGTTATCATCTGGTGGAACAGTGACGGTATGGTGTGCGATTAATTGCTTCCCCGGGGTGTAACCATCACTGCTGACATTTACTATCAACAACTGAGAGGTCTTGCAGACGCAGTCCAAGAACGACTACCATCATCAGTTGGTTTGTAAGCAGCAACTTCCCGTACAAAGACCTGGGCACATCCATAAAAGTTAATGTTATCATCTGGTGGAACAGTGACGGTATGGTGTGCGATTAATTGCTTCCCCGGGGTGTAACCATCACTGCTGACATTTACTATCAACAACGCAGTCCAAGAACGACTACCATCATCAGTTGGTTTGTAAGCAGCAACTTCCCGTACAAAGACCTGGGCACATCCATAAAAGTTAATGTTATCATCTGGTGGAACAGTGACGGTATGGTGTGCGATTAATTGCTTCCCCGGGGTGTAACCATCACTGCTGACATTTACTATCAACAACTGAGACGTCTTGCAGACGCAGTCCAAGAACGACTACCATCATCAGTTGGTTTGTAAGCAGCAACTTCCCGTACAAAGACCTGGGCACATCCATAATAGTTAATGTTATCATCTGGTGGAACAGTGACGGTATGGTGTGCGATTAATTGCTTCCCCGGGGTGTAACCATCACTGCTGACATTTACTATCAACAACTGAGACATCTTGCAGACGCAGTCCAAGAACAACTACCATCATCAGTTGGTTTGTAAGCAGCAACTTCCCGTCAAAGACCTGGGCACATCCATAAAAGTTAATGTTATCATCTGGTGGAACAGTGACGGTATGGTGTGCGATTAATTGCTTCCCCGGGGTGTAACCATCACTGCTGACATTTACTATCAACAACTGAGACATCTTGCAGACGCAGTCCAAGAACAACTACCATCATCAGTTGGTTTGTAAGCAGCAACTTCCCGTACAAAGACCTGGGCACATCCATAAAAGTAAATGTTATCATCTGGTGGAACAGTGACGGTATGGTGTGCGATTAATTGCTTCCCCGGGGTGTAACCATCACTGCTAACATTTACTATCAACAACTGAGACATCTTGCAGACGCAGTCCAAGAACAACTACCATCATCAGTTGGTTTGTAAGCAGCAACTTCCCGTACAAAGACCTGGGCACATCCATAAAAGTTAATGTTATTCATCTGGTGGAACAGTGACGGTATGGTGTGCGATTAATTGCTTCCCCGGGGTGTAACCATCACTGCTGACATTTACTATCAACAACTGAGACGTCTTGCAGACGCAGTCCAAGAACGACTACCATCATCAGTTGGTTTGTAAGCAGCAACTTCCCCTACAAAGACCTGGGCACATCCATAAAAGTTAATGTTATCATCTGGTGGAACAGTGACGGTATGGTGTGCGATTAATTGCTTCCCCGGGGTGTAACCATCACTGCTGACATTTACTATCAACAACTGAGACATCTTGCAGACGCAGTCCAAGAACAACTACCATCATCAGTTGGTTTGTAAGCAGCAACTTCCCGTCAAAGACCTGGGCACATCCATAAAAGTTAATGTTATCATCTGGTGGAACAGTGACGGTATGGTGTGCGATTAATTGCTTCCCCGGGGTGTAACCATCACTGCTGACATTTACTATCAACAACTGAGACATCTTGCAGACGCAGTCCAAGAACAACTACCATCTTCAGTTGGTTTGTAAGCAGCAACTTCCCGTACAAAGACCTGGGCACATCCATAAAAGTTAATGTTATCATCTGGTGGAACAGTGACGGTATGGTGTGCGATTAATTGCTTCCCCGGGGTGTAACCATCACTGCTAACATTTACTATCAACAACTGAGACATCTTGCAGACGCAGTCCAAGAACAACTACCATCATCAGTTGGTTTGTAAGCAGCAACTTCCCGTACAAAGACCTGGGCACATCCATAAAAGTTAATGTTATTCATCTGGTGGAACAGTGACGGTATGGTGTGCGATTAATTGCTTCCCCGGGGTGTAACCATCACTGCTGACATTTACTATCAACAACTGAGACGTCTTGCAGACGCAGTCCAAGAACGACTACCATCATCAGTTGGTTTGTAAGCAGCAACTTCCCGTACAAAGACCTGGGCACATCCATAAAAGTTAATGTTATCATCTGGTGGAACAGTGACGGTATGGTGTGCGATTAATTGCTTCCCCGGGGTGTAACCATCACTGCTGACATTTACTATCAACAACTGAGACGTCTTGCAGACGCAGTCCAAGAACGACTACCATCATCAGTTGGTTTGTAAGCAGCAACTTCCCGTACAAAGACCTGGGCACATCCATAAAAGTTAATGTTATCATCTGATGGAACAGTGACGGTATGGTGTGCGATTAATTGCTTCCCCGGGGTGTAACCATCACTGCTGACATTTACTATCAACAACGCAGTCCAAGAACGACTACCATCATCAGTTGGTTTGTAAGCAGCAACTTCCCGTACAAAGACCTGGGCACATCCATAAAAGTTAATGTTATCATCTGGTGGAACAGTGACGGTATGGTGTGCGATTAATTGCTTCCCCGGGGTGTAACCATCACTGCTGACATTTACTATCAACAACTGAGACGTCTTGCAGACGCAGTCCAAGAACGACTACCATCATCAGTTGGTTTGTAAGCAGCAACTTCCCGTACAAAGACCTGGGCACATCCATAAAAGTTAATGTTATCATCTGGTGGAACAGTGACGGTATGGTGTGCGATTAATTGCTTCCCCGGGGTGTAACCATCACTGCTGACATTTACTATCAACAACTGAGACATCTTGCAGACGCAGTCCAAGAACAACTACCATCATCAGTTAGTTTGTAAGCAGCAACTTCCCGTCAAAGACCTGGGCACATCCATAAAAGTTAATGTTATCATCTGGTGGAACAGTGACGGTATGGTGTGCGATTTATTGCTTCCCCGGGGTGTAACCATCACTGCTGACATTTACTATCAACAACTGAGACATCTTGCAGACGCAGTCCAAGAACAACTACCATCATCAGTTGGTTTGTAAGCAGCAACTTCCCGTACAAAGACCTGGGCACATCCATAAAAGTTAATGTTATTCATCTGGTGGAACAGTGACGGTATGGTGTGCGATTAATTGCTTCCCCGGGGTGTAACCATCACTGCTGACATTTACTATCAACAACTGAGACGTCTTGCAGACGCAGTCCAAGAACGACTACCATCATCAGTTGGTTTGTAAGCAGCAACTTCCCGTACAAAGACCTGGGCACATCCATAAAAGTTAATGTTATCATCTGGTGGAACAGTGACGGTATGGTGTGCGATTAATTGCTTCCCCGGGGTGTAACCATCACTGCTGACATTTACTATCAACAACTGAGACATCTTGCAGACGCAGTCCAAGAACAACTACCATCATCAGTTGGTTTGTAAGCAGCAACTTCCCGTACAAAGACCTGGGCACATCCATAAAAGTTAATGTTATTCATCTGGTGGAACAGTGACGGTATGGTGTGCGATTAATTGCTTCCCCGTGGTGTAACCATCACTGCTGACATTTACTATCAACAACTGAGACGTCTTGCAGACGCAGTCCAAGAACGACTACCATCATCAGTTGGTTTGTAAGCAGCAACTTCCCGTACAAAGACCTGGGCACATCCATAAAAGTTAATGTTATCATCTGGTGGAACAGTGACGGTATGGTGTGCGATTAATTGCTTCCCCGGGGTGTAACCATCACTGCTGACATTTACTATCAACAACTGAGACATCTTGCAGACGCAGTCCAAGAACAACTACCATCATCAGTTGGTTTGTAAGCAGCAACTTCCCGTACAAAGACCTGGGCACATCCATAAAAGTTAATGTTATTCATCTGGTGGAACAGTGACGGTATGGTGTGCGATTTATTGCTTCCCCGGGGTGTAACCATCACTGCTGACATTTACTATCAACAACTGAGACATCTTGCAGACGCAGTCCAAGAACAACTACCATCATCAGTTGGTTTGTAAGCAGCAACTTCCCGTACAAAGACCTGGGCACATCCATAAAAGTTAATGTTATTCATCTGGTGGAACAGTGACGGTATGGTGTGCGATTAATTGCTTCCCCGGGGTGTAACCATCACTGCTGACATTTACTATCAACAACTGAGACGTCTTGCAGACGCAGTCCAAGAACGACTACCATCATCAGTTGGTTTGTAAGCAGCAACTTCCCGTACAAAGACCTGGGCACATCCATAAAAGTTAATGTTATCATCTGGTGGAACAGTGACGGTATGGTGTGCGATTAATTGCTTCCCCGGGGTGTAACCATCACTGCTGACATTTACTATCAACAACTGAGACATCTTGCAGACGCAGTCCAAGAACAACTACCATCATCAGTTGGTTTGTAAGCAGCAACTTCCCGTACAAAGACCTGGGCACATCCATAAAAGTTAATGTTATTCATCTGGTGGAACAGTGACGGTATGGTGTGCGATTAATTGCTTCCCCGTGGTGTAACCATCACTGCTGACATTTACTATCAACAACTGAGACGTCTTGCAGACGCAGTCCAAGAACGACTACCATCATCAGTTGGTTTGTAAGCAGCAACTTCCCGTACAAAGACCTGGGCACATCCATAAAAGTTAATGTTATCATCTGGTGGAACAGTGACGGTATGGTGTGCGATTAATTGCTTCCCCGGGGTGTAACCATCACTGCTGACATTTACTATCAACAACTGAGACATCTTGCAGACGCAGTCCAAGAACAACTACCATCATCAGTTGGTTTGTAAGCAGCAACTTCCCGTACAAAGACCTGGGCACATCCATAAAAGTTAATGTTATTCATCTGGTGGAACAGTGACGGTATGGTGTGCGATTAATTGCTTCCCCGGGGTGTAACCATCACTGCTGACATTTACTATCAACAACTGATACGTCTTGCAGACGCAGTCCAAGAACGACTACTATCATCAGTTGGTTTGTAAGCAGCAACTTCCCGTACAAAGACCTGGGCACATCCATAAAAGTTAATGTTATCATCTGGTGGAACAGTGACGGTATGGTGTGCGATTAATTGCTTCCCCGGGGTGTAACCATCACTGCTGACATTTACTATCAACAACTGAGACGTCTTGCAGACGCAGTCCAAGAACAACTACCATCATCAGTTGGTTTGTAAGCAGCAACTTCCCGTACAAAGACCTGGGCACATCCATAAAAGTTAATGTTATTCATCTGGTGGAACAGTGACGGTATGGTGTGCGATTAATTGCTTCTCCGGGGTGTAACCATCACTGCTGACATTTACTATCAACAACTGAGACGTCTTGCAGACGCAGTCCAAGAACAACTACCATCATCAGTTGGTTTGTAAGCAGCAACTTCCCGTACAAAGACCTGGGCACATCCATAAAAGTTAATGTTATTCATCTGGTGGAACAGTGACGGTATGGTGTGCGATTAATTGCTTCCCCGGGGTGTAACCATCACTGCTGACATTTACTATCAACAACTGAGACATCTTGCAGACGCAGTCCAAGAACAACTACCATCATCAGTTGGTTTGTAAGCAGCAACTTCCCGTACAAAGACCTGGGCACATCCATAAAAGTTAATGTTATTCATCTGGTGGAACAGTGACGGTATGCTGTGCGATTAATTGCTTCCCCGGGGTGTAACCATCACTGCTGACATTTACTATCAACAACTGAGACGTCTTGCAGACGCAGTCCAAGAACAACTACCATCATCAGTTGGTTTGTAAGCAGCAACTTCCCGTACAAAGACCTGGGCACATCCATAAAAGTTAATGTTATCATCTGGTGGAACAGTGACGGTATGGTGTGCGATTAATTGCTTCCCCGGGGTGTAACCATCACTGCTTACATTTACTATCAACAACTGAGACATCTTGCAGACGCAGTCCAAGAACGTCTACCATCATCAGTTGGTTTGTAAGCAGCAACTTCCCGTACAAAGACCTGGGCACATCCATAAAAGTTAATGTTATTCATCTGGTGGAACAGTGACGGTATGGTGTGCGATTAATTGCTTCCCCGGGGTGTAACCATCACTGCTGACATTTACTATCAACAACTGAGACATCTTGCAGACGCAGTCCAAGAACAACTACCATCATCAGTTGGTTTGTAAGCAGCAACTTCCCGTACAAAGACCTGGGCACATCCATAAAAGTTAATGTTATTCATCTGGTGGAACAGTGACGGTATGCTGTGCGATTAATTGCTTCCCCGGGGTGTAACCATCACTGCTGACATTTACTATCAACAACTGAGATGTCTTGCAGACGCAGTCCAAGAACAACTACCATCATCAGTTGGTTTGTAAGCAGCAACTTCCCGTACAAAGACCTGGGCACATCCATAAAAGTTAATGTTATTCATCTGGTGGAACAGTGACGGTATGGTGTGCGATTAATTGCTTTCCCGGGGTGTAACCATCACTGCTGACATTTACTATCAACAACTGAGACATCTTGCAGACGCAGTCCAAGAACAACTACCATCATCAGTTGGTTTGTAAGCAGCAACTTCCCGTACAAAGACCTGGGCACATCCATAAAAGTTAATGTTATTCATCTGGTGGAACAGTGACGGTATGCTGTGCGATTAATTGCTTCCCCGGGGTGTAACCATCACTGCTGACATTTACTATCAACAACTGAGACGTCTTGCAGACGCAGTCCAAGAACAACTACCATCATCAGTTGGTTTGTAAGCAGCAACTTCCCGTACAAAGACCTGGGCACATCCATAAAAGTTAATGTTATCATCTGGTGGAACAGTGACGGTATGGTGTGCGATTAATTGCTTCCCCGGGGTGTAACCATCACTGCTGACATTTACTATCAACAACTGAGACATCTTGCAGACGCAGTCCAAGAACAACTACCATCATCAGTTGGTTTGTAAGCAGCAACTTCCCGTACAAAGACCTGGGCACATGCATAAAAGTTAATGTTATTCATCTGGTGGAACAGTGACGGTATGGTGTGCGATTAATTGCTTCCCCGGGGTGTAACCATCACTGCTGACATTTACTATCAACAACTGAGACGTCTTGCAGACGCAGTCCAAGAACGTCTACCATCATCAGTTGGTTTGTAAGCAGCAACTTCCCGTACAAAGACCTGGGCACATCCATAAAAGTTAATGTTATCATCTGGTGGAACAGTGACGGTATGGTGTGCGATCAATTGCTTCCCCGGGGTGTAACCATCACTGCTGACATTTACTATCAACAACTGAGACATCTTGCAGACGCAGTCCAAGAACAACTACCATCATCAGTTGGTTTGTAAGCAGCAACTTCCCGTACAAAGACCTGGGCACATCCATAAAAGTTAATGTTATCATCTGGTGGAACAGTGACGGTATGGTGTGCGATTAATTGCTTCCCCGGGGTGTAACCATCACTGCTTACATTTACTATCAACAACTGAGACGTCTTGCAGACGCAGTCCAAGAACGTCTACCATCATCAGTTGGTTTGTAAGCAGCAACTTCCCGTACAAAGACCTGGGCACATCCATAAAAGTTAATGTTATCATCTGGTGGAACAGTGACGGTATGGTGTGCGATCAATTGCTTCCCCGGGGTGTAACCATCACTGCTGACATTTACTATCAACAACTGAGACATCTTACAGACGCAGTCCAAGAACAACTACCATCATCAGTTGGTTTGTAAGCAGCAACTTCCCGTACAAAGACCTGGGCACATCCATAAAAGTTAATGTTATTCATCTGGTGGAACAGTGACGGTATGGTGTGCGATTAATTGCTTCCCCGGGGTGTAACCATCACTACTGACATTTACTATCAACAACTGAGACATCTTGCAGACGCAGTCCAAGAACAACTACCATCATCAGTTGCTTTGTAAGCAGCAACTTCACGTACAAAGACCTGGGCACATCCATAAATGTTAATGTTATTCATCTGGTGGAACAGTGACGGTATGGTGTGCGATTAATTGCTTCCCCGGGGTGTAACCATCACTGCTGACATTTACTATCAACAACTGAGACATCTTGCAGACGCAGTCCAAGAACAACTACCATCATCAGTTGGTTTGTAAGCAGCAACTTCCCGTACAAAGACCTGGGCACATCCATAAAAGTTAATGTTATCATCTGGTGGAACAGTGACGGTATGGTGTGCGATTAATTGCTTCCCCGGGGTGTAACCATCACTGCTGACATTTACTATCAACAACTGAGACATCTTGCAGACGCAGTCCAAGAACAACTACCATCATCAGTTGCTTTGTAAGCAGCAACTTCCCGTACAAAGACCTGGGCACATCCATAAAAGTTAATGTTATTCATCTGGTGGAACAGTGACGGTATTGTGTGCGATTAATTGCTTCCCCGGGGTGTAACCATCACTGCTGACATTTACTATCAACAACTGAGACATCTTGCAGACGCAGTCCAAGAACAACTACCATCATCAGTTGGTTTGTAAGCAGCAACTTCCCGTACAAAGACCTGGGCACATCCATAAAAGTTAATGTTATTCATCTGGTGGAACAGTGACGGTATGGTGTGCGATTAATTGCTTCCCCGGGGTGTAACCATCACTGCTACCATTTACTATCAACAACTGAGACATCTTGCAGACGCAGTCCAAGAACAACTACCATCATCAGTTGGTTTGTAAGCAGCAACTTCCCGTACAAAGACCTGGGCACATCCATAAAAGTTAATGTTATTCATCTGGTGGAACAGTGACGGTATGGTGTGCGATTAATTGCTTCCCCGGGGTGTAACCATCACTGCTGACATTTACTATCAACAACTGAGACATCTTGCAGACGCAGTCCAAGAACGTCTACCATCATCAGTTGGTTTGTAAGCAGCAACTTCCCGTACAAAGACCTGGGCACATCCATAAAAGTTAATGTTATCATCTGGTGGAACAGTGACGGTATGGTGTGCGATTAATTGCTTCCCCGGGGTGTAACCATCACTGCTGACATTTACTATCAACAACTGAGACGTCTTGCAGACACAGTCCAAGAACGACTACCATCATCAGTTGGTTTGTAAGCAGCAACTTCCCGTACAAAGACCTGGGCACATCCATAAAAGTTAATGTTATTCATCTGGTGGAACAGTGACGGTATGGTGTGCGATTAATTCCTTCCCCGGGGTGTAACCATCACTGCTGACATTTACTATCAACAACTGAGACGTCTTGCAGACGCAGTCCAAGAACGACTACCATCATCAGTTGGTTTGTAAGCAGCAACTTCCCGTCAAAGACTTGGGCACATCCATAAAAGTTAATGTTATCATCTGGTGGAACAGTGACGGTATGGTGTGCGATTAATTGCTTCCCCGGGGTGTAACCATCACTGCTGACATTTACTATCAACAACTGAGACGTCTTGCAGACGCAGTCCAAGAACAACTACCATCATCAGTTGGTTTGTAAGCAGCAACTTCCCGTACAAAGACCTGGGCACATCCATAAAAGTTAATGTTATTCATCTGGTGGAACAGTGACGGTATGCTGTGCGATTAATTGCTTCCCCGGGGTGTAACCATCACTGCTTACATTTACTATCAACAACTGAGACGTCTTGCAGACGCAGTCCAAGAACAACTACCATCATCAGTTGGTTTGTAAGCAGCAACTTCCCGTACAAAGACCTGGGCACATCCATAAAAGTTAATGTTATTCATCTGGTGGAACAGTGACGGTATGGTGTGCGATTAATTGCTTCCCCCGGGTGCAACCATCACTGCTTACATTTACTATCAACAACTGAGACGTCTTGCAGACGCAGTCCAAGAACAACTACCATCATCAGTTAGTTTGTAAGCAGCAACTTCCCGTACAAAGACCTGGGCACATCCATAAAAGTTAATGTTATTCATCTGGTGGAACAGTGACGGTATGGTGTGCGATTAATTGCTTCCCCGGGGTGTAACCATCACTGCTTACATTTACTATCAACAACTGAGACGTCTTGCAGACGCAGTCCAAGAACAACTACCATCATCAGTTGGTTTGTAAGCAGCAACTTCCCGTACAAAGACCTGGGCACATCCATAAAAGTTAATGTTATTCATCTGGTGGAACAGTGACGGTATGGTGTGCGATTAATTGCTTCCCCGGGGTGTAACCATCACTGCTTACATTTACTATCAACAACTGAGACGTCTTGCAGACGCAGTCCAAGAACGACTACCATCATCAGTTGGTTTGTAAGCAGCAACTTCCCGTCAAAGACCTGGGCACATCCATAAAAGTTAATGTTATCATCTGGTGGAACAGTGACGGTATGGTGTGCGATTAATTGCTTCCCCGGGGTGTAACCATCACTGCTGACATTTACTATCAACAACTGAGACGTCTTGCAGACGCAGTCCAAGAACAACTACCATCATCAGTTGGTTTGTAAGCAGCAACTTCCCGTACAAAGACCTGGGCACATTCATAAAAGTTAATGTTATTCATCTGGTGGAACAGTGACGGTATGGTGTGCGATTAATTGCTTCCCCGGGGTGTAACCATCACTGCTAACATTTACTATCAACAACTGAGACGTCTTGCAGACGCAGTCCAAGAACGACTACCATCATCAGTTGGTTTGTAAGCAGCAACTTCCCGTCAAAGACCTGGGCACATCCATAAAAGTTAATGTTATCATCTGGTGGAACAGTGACGGTATGGTGTGCGATTAATTGCTTCCCCGGGGTGTAACCATCACTGCTGACATTTACTATCAACAACTGAGACGTCTTGCAGACGCAGTCCAAGAACAACTACCATCATCAGTTGGTTTGTAAGCAGCAACTTCCCGTAGAAGGACCTGGGCACATCCATAAAAGTTAATGTTATTCATCTGGTGGAACAGTGACGGTATGGTGTGCGATTAATTGCTTCCCCGGGGTGTAACCATCACTGCTTACATTTACTATCAACAACTGAGACGTCTTGCAGACGCAGTCCAAGAACAACTACCATCATCAGTTGCTTTGTAAGCAGCAACTTCCCGTACAAAGACCTGGGCACATCCATAAAAGTTAATGTTATTCATCTGGTGGAACAGTGACGGTATGGTGTGCGATTAATTGCTTCCCCGTGGTGTAACCATCACTGCTTACATTTACTATCAACAACTGAGACGTCTTGCAGACGCAGTCCAAGAACAACTACCATCATCAGTTGGTTTGTAAGCAGCAACTTCCCGTACAAAGACCTGGGCATATCCATAAAAGTTAATGTTATTCATCTGGTGGAACAGTGACGGTATGGTGTGCGATTAATTGCTTCCCCGGGGTGTAACCATCACTGCTTACATTTACTATCAACAACTGAGACGTCTTGCAGACGCAGTCCAAGAACAACTACCATCATCAGTTGGTTTGTAAGCAGCAACTTCCCGTCAAAGACCTGGGCACATCCATAAAAGTTAATGTTATCATCTGATGGAACAGTGACGGTATGGTGTGCGATTAATTGCTTCCCCGGGGTGTAACCATCACTGCTGACATTTACTATCAACAACTGAGACGTCTTGCAGACGCAGTCCAAGAACAACTACCATCATCAGTTGGTTTGTAAGCAGCAACTTCCCGTACAAAGACCTGGGCACATCCATAAAAGTTAATGTTATTCATCTGGTGGAACAGTGACGGTATGGTGTGCGATTAATTGCTTCCCCGGGGTGTAACCATCACTGCTTACATTTACTATCAACAACTGAGACGTCTTGCAGACGCAGTCCAAGAACAACTACCATCATCAGTTGGTTTGTAAGCAGCAACTTCCCGTACAAAGACCTGGGCACATCCATAAAAGTTAATGTTATTCATCTGGTGGAACAGTGACGGTATGGTGTGCGATTAATTGCTTCCCCGGGGGTAACCATCACTGCTTACATTTACTATCAACAACTGAGACGTCTTGCAGACGCAGTCCAAGAACGACTACCATCATCAGTTGGTTTGTAAGCAGCAACTTCCCGTCAAAGACCTGGGCACATCCATAAAAGTTAATGTTATCATCTGGTGGAACAGTGACGGTATGGTGTGCGATTAATTGCTTCCCCGGGGTGTAACCATCACTGCTGACATTTACTATCAACAACTGAGACGTCTTGCAGACGCAGTCCAAGAACAACTACCATCATCAGTTGGTTTGTAAGCAGCAACTTCCCGTACAAAGACCTGGGCACATGCATAAAAGTTAATGTTATTCATCTGGTGGAACAGTGACGGTATGGTGTGCGATTAATTGCTTCCCCGGGGTGTAACCATCACTGCTTACATTTACTATCAACAACTGAGACGTCTTGCAGACGCAGTCCAAGAACAACTACCATCATCAGTTGGTTTGTAAGCAGCAACTTCCCGTACAAAGACCTGGGCACATCCATAAAAGTTAATGTTATTCATCTGGTGGAACAGTGACGGTATGGTGTGCGATTAATTGCTTCCCCGGGGTGTAACCATCACTGCTTACATTTACTATCAACAACTGAGACGTCTTGCAGACGCAGTCCAAGAACAACTACCATCATCAGTTGGTTTGTAAGCAGCAACTTCCCGTACAAAGACCTGGGCACATCCATAAAAGTTAATGTTATCATCTGGTGGAACAGTGACGGTATGGTGTGCGATTAATTGCTTCCCCGGGGTGTAACCATCACTGCTGACATTTACTATCAACAACTGAGACGTCTTGCAGACGCAGTCCAAGAACAACTACCATCATCAGTTGGTTTGTAAGCAGCAACTTCCCGTACAAAGACCTGGGCACATCCGTAAAAGTTAATGTTATTCATCTGGTGGAACAGTGACGGTATGGTGTGCGATTAATTGCTTCCCCGGGGTGTAACCATCACTGCTTACATTTACTATCAACAACTGAGACGTCTTGCAGACGCAGTCCAAGAACAACTACCATCATCAGTTGGTTTGTAAGCAGCAACTTCCCGTACAAAGACCTGGGCACATCCATAAAAGTTAATGTTATTCATCTGGTGGAACAGTGACGGTATGGTGTGCGATTAATTGCTTCCCCGGGGTGTAACCATCACTGCTTACATTTACTATCAACAACTGAGACGTCTTGCAGACGCAGTCCAAGAACAACTACCATCATCAGTTGGTTTGTAAGCAGCAACTTCCCGTACAAAGACCTGGGCACATCCATAAAAGTTAATGTTATTCATCTGGTGGAACAGTGACGGTATGGTGTGCGATTAATTGCTTCCCCGGGGTGTAACCATCACTGCTTACATTTACTATCAACAACTGAGACGTCTTGCAGACGCAGTCCAAGAACAACTACCATCATCAGTTGGTTTGTAAGCAGCAACTTCCCGTACAAAGACCTGGGCACATCCGTAAAAGTTAATGTTATTCATCTGGTGGAACAGTGACGGTATGGTGTGCGATTAATTGCTTCCCCGGGGTGTAACCATCACTGCTTACATTTACTATCAACAACTGAGACGTCTTGCAGACGCAGTCCAAGAACAACTACCATCATCAGTTGGTTTGTAAGCAGCAACTTCCCGTACAAAGACCTGGGCACATCCATAAAAGTTAATGTTATTCATCTGGTGGAACAGTGACGGTATGGTGTGCGATTAATTGCTTCCCCGGGGTGTAACCATCACTGCTTACATTTACTATCAACAACTGAGACGTCTTGCAGACGCAGTCCAAGAACAACGACCAGGAAGACTACGTGAAGTGATGCAACTCCATGATAACGACCGCCCACATTCTGCTAGACGGACATACAGGAGATGGGTTGAGAAGTCATTCCGCACCAACCATATTCACCTGATCTTGCACCCTCAGATTTTCACTTATTCCGCTCTCTATCGAACAGCCCCCAAGGAACTTCCTTTCCGGATGAAAACGCGCTCAGATCACGGCTCTACGAGTCCTTCGCCTTCAAACCACGTGATTTCTACAGTCACGGAATCGGCAAGTTGCCCCAGCGTTGGCAGACGGTGGTATACAATGAGCGAGAATATGTTACTGATGACCAAAGTCTCTTTTATCTGTACCTGTTGTGTTTATTAAATTTATGAAAGATCGCTACGAACTTATGCACCAACGCAATACCTTAATCGTTAATAAGAAATAAATGTACTCTGCATTTTAATCAGTTGTTGAGTTGTTCTTCATTTGCAGTGTACATCTTCCGTCACATTGGTCATTCAATGTCGGGGATAACTTTTTGGGATTTCAGCTATTGATTATTTTGGTTAATTAATGGAAGAATTTGCGCTAGAATAGTAGAAACTACGAATGATGCAAAAACATTATATTTCTTGGTACAGTTCCGCACATAGCTAACAGTTTCTCATTTGCTCTCGAGTTTTTAGTGGTAGTTCGGTCTCGAAAAATTCTCTCTGTGTACAAGGTGCTTAAAATTTTCGTAGGCGCCTCAGCTTTAGTAGATTTTAATTCTCAGGAAATTACTGATTGGTGGGACATTAATTTTCCTATAGTGGTAACTTCGCCCTCACCGACAAGAAAGTGGAATTTAGTGGGGGTGTGAGTTGAGGTGAAGTGGACTTCGAAGCAGCCATATTGCTACATGTTGTGGCAAGCTGCTGTGGCCTTAAAAAGCAGAAGAGAAACTTGTTATACCTGTTATTTAAAAAAAGGCATCAGTATTTTGAGTGCAGCATATAAAGAGTATACCACAACTCTGAACAGAGCTATTTACATCATCCTTACCTTATTTGCGTGAATTTCGTAACTTTAAATAAAATAAGTAATAAAGTGTGAATAAATATGACCCACTTAGAATGAGCGTCTGCATGTGCTCTTTTGAGTGGTGCTCTCAGAATTTAAGCACATTGCATCATATTTAAACGAAGTGCGTCTATATTAATACCAAATGAATGCTTGCTCGATAACTACTAAGTATATATCAAATCTACAGATATGATACAATTAAAAAAAGCGTTTGGTCTGGACAAATCTGCATAATAATAAAAAGTGATTCAAATAAGATGTAGTTAAGATTGTGGTAAAAAATGATCGATTTTGTGAATACACCCGTCTAGGTCGCTTAACATATGTGTTTCTAATTGGATGAGGAATTCCGCCTTATGCAAGACACCTTTGGAGTTTTGTTTTGCAAGATCGAAAAATCGTAGAAATGGCCGTGTAACCACAAAAGTTTTAGAAATCAGCGTGTTAGCACACCATAAACGAAGGCGAAAACACATCATAACCTCCGCCCCTGGTAGCTGAGTTGTCAGCGAGACGGAATGTCATACCTAACGGCCCGGGTTCGACTCCCGGGTGGGTCGGAGATTTTCTCCGCTCAGGAACTGGGTGTTGCGTTGTCCTTATTGTCATCATTTCATCCCCATCGACACGCAAGTCACCGAAGTGGCATGAACTCGGAAGACTTGCTCCAGGCGAACGGTCTACCCGACGGGAGGCCCTTGTCACACGGCATTTTATAACACCATAACATCAAAGCCATTGTAGATTGTGTAGCAGTTCCACAGCTACCAACATAAACATTCAATAGCTCCGTGTAATAAAGGGATTAAAGGAACCCACTGCAGACAGTACAGAAAGTGTTGAAACATAACTGGTTAAAAAAAACAAACTCCAAATGTGTCTTGCATAAGGCAGAATTCCTCATCCAATTTTCTTAGCAAGCTCGGAAATAAGAACTAGAACACCACAAGATGGTTATGTATTTACAAGTAAAGACATATAAATATACAGTGACGAGCCAAGAGATTATGACCACTATCCACCACGAGGTTGTATGCTGCCTGGTGGCATTTAGCAATTTATTACCTATTCATATCTATTCAAAATCCAATCAAGTTATCACAATTCTGTCTTTTTATCTTACTAGCCAACCCTCTAATTCTTCACAACTGATAAATATAAACGGAAATCGCCTATATCTCCCAATCTCCCTCAACTCTTCGTCCATCTCCTCCTACCCCTACCTCTGTTCATCTTCACATCCCCCCTATCTCTGCCTGTCTCCTCCTCCCCTTGTCTGCCTGCTCCCCCCCTCCTCCCACTATCTCTGTCCCTCTCCTCCTCCCCCTACCTCTGCCCATATCATCCTCCCCCCATCTTGGCCCCTCTCTTCCTCCCCTCTATCTCTGCCCATCTTCTCCTCCACCTACATCTGTCAATCTTCTCTTCCCCCTATCTCTGTTCCCCTCTTCTTCCCTCTATATCTTCCGATCTCCTCCTCCTTCTATCTCTGTCCCTCTCCTCCTCCCCCTACCTCTGCCCACCTCCTCCTTCTTCCCCCTATCTCTGCCCATCTCCTTCCCCTCTCCCCTATCTCTACCCACTTCTTCCTCCCCTCTCCCTGTCTTCCTCCTCCCTCTCTCTGTTACTCTCCTCCTCATCCCACTTTCTGTCCATCTCCTCTTTCCCCCTCTCTATGTCCATTTCCTCCCTCGCTCTGTCCATCGCCTTTTCCCTTTTCTTTCTCTGACACTGAGCTTGTTTATTGTTATCGTCAAGGAAACTTTGACTGGCAACTGAAGTCAGTTAAAAAGAATGGATAAATCAGTCGCAACTGGTATAGGGGATATGAGATACCTCTCTTCCTGCTGGATCTGTGAGTATAGTACATTTCTCATCGTTTTAATCTGCAAACGGGTCAGATAACAAAATCATGAATGATTCAGTTTTCGTAGTAGTATTTTCACCATAAACCGATAAGCCATAAGAACAACTCACCTGTTACGTGTTTAAACAGATTGCGAGGAAGACAGTAGTGGTCATGCTGAGTTAAATGATGCGTGTAGACCGAAAGAACGATGTATTCTTGGGGATAATTTTCCGTTTGTGCTCGAAGGAGGCAGGCTAGCTGTGGTAACGAGTGATTTATTCTGGAAGGCGAATCACCACTCACATACTTTAACTTATAAAGTGAATCTATTACTTCGAGTGGTCTGAATGTACTCCAAAGAAGTACTGTTTTGAGCTGGTGAATATTTCGTATATTGTGATTACGAAATGGACTTTGGTTTGGCGTATCTGTCGTGACTGTTTAGTTTGGGGATTTTGCTACCATTCACGTAACGCTCTCAGTGTTACGAGGGTATTTGATGAGCGTGTTTTCTGTCTGTATTTTAACTGAATATCGTAGGACAACTTCCAGTTTACTTGAGATGTTCCTTCTTGAATAAACATTATTCAACACAATTCTCTCCCGTCTACATCTGTTACAGACGTTAGAATAGAGCCCTTACAAATTATTCAATTAAATTTTATATTGTGTTTCTGTATATTTTATTAACTCGCAATTCTGGCCAATGTACAGACTATTGTAGTGTAAGATCTCTGCTACAGGTTATTATTTGTAGCGAATTAGCTGCGGGGCATGAAAGCAGACGTGGACGGCTATGACTACATCGAGCTATGTTTCCAAACAGAGCCGAGCATAGTCCACGTATCTAAGGTACGAGTAACCATAGTTAAAGACGCAACTGGTTTGCTCTTCTGGAATGCTGTTTTGGAGAGCAACTACCCAGCAGTAACCGTCACCTATCGTCGCAATATCTATTTGTATACCCTACATAAATTTGTAAGTATGTAGCCAATGTACGTGTGAACGTTTATTAGAGTATTGTGTAAAAATTTGAAGTAAACTGGTCAAGAACTTTTCGAGATTTTTGCTGACAACGTTTACCCTTCATACGATAATACTGGTTCAAGCACTATGGGACTTAACTTTTGAGGTCATCAGTCCCCTAGAACTTAGAACTACTTAAACCTAACTAACCTAAGGACATCACACACATCCATGCCCGAGGCAGGATTTGAACCTGCGACCGTAGCGGTCGCGCGGTTCCAGACTGTAGCGCCTAGAACCGCTCGGCCACAACGGCCGGCAACACGCAAGGCATACACGGCAAATGGTCAGAGGAACTGTCATTCGTCGAGCAACGATACATTTCAGGGCACATGTTCATAGGTCCTTTCTTCCTCCATTTCCAGTGAGGAACCTGTCCACGTAGCTTGTCGGTTTTATTCATGTCTACAGTGTATATGAAGATGTGGAGAAAGTAAAAGATATTTTAATAATGACGAAGCTTCGGTGAAAGTTTATATTTCCGATAACGTCAAGTGCATTAAAAATTTCGAGACCACATCTTATTAAGGCGAAGTCGATTTTTGCTGGGTATAATTCAATAGTCTCTTCGAAGGGAGCACAATTGTAGCGGTGTGGTCTCGAAATTTTTAATGCACTTGACGTTATCGGAAATATAAACTTTCACCGAAGCTTCGTCATTATTAAAATATCTTTTACTTTCTCCACATCTTCATATACAGTGTAGACATGAATAAAACCGACAAGCTACGTGGACAGGTTCCTCACTGGAAATGGAGGAAGAAAGGACCTATGAACATGTGTCCTGAAATGTATCGTTGCTCGACGAATGACAGTTCCTCTGACCATTTGCCGTGTATGCCTTGCGTGTTGCCGGCCGTTGTGGCCGAGCGGTTCTAGGCGCTACAGTCTGGAACCGCGCGACCGCTACTGTCGCAGGTTCAAATCCTGCCTCGGGCATGGATGTGTGTGATGTCCTTAGGTTAGTTAGGTTTAAGTAGTTCTAAGTTCTAGGGGACTGATGACCTCAGATGTTAAGTCTCATAGTGCTCAGAGCCATTTTTTTTAACGTTGCGTGTTGCAGACTGTGTGATTGACGCAACGTACTGTAAGCAGCAGATTGATCCGGTGTTCATGTCGGCAACAACCGAGATGGTGTTCGTGTACGGCCAGACAGATCGAAACGGCCGAGAGACAGCACGGCTATAACAAAACAAGTACGTTCATACACATCAACCACAGCACACAACATTTCAAGCCCTTTTTGGGCGTTTGTGTGATCTTGGTGATCTTGGATTCTTTTAGACAGACGAACGTGCGGGGAGGTGTACACTAGATTTGGAGGACCGGGTAGCACAGGATATGAGAAGAACCCTAGAACAAGCTCCAGGCAAGTGTCCCGCCAACATTGTCTAAGCTAAAGTACGATTGTGTGTATCCTGCATGACAACTGCTACTGTTCCTATCACCTACGATCCCATGGAGACTGCATTGAACATCTGTTGTGACGTAAATGCGATGACACTATGTACTGTGTTCCGGGACGATTTATTGTCATTGCATGCACACCATTTCTGACACGTGTTAATATGAGCTTTTTTCCTCCAGTAATTGTCCCTGCAGTTTGTAGGTTTTATTAATGTTTTATTAATTAATGCTCTACCAGAGCACTTGCCCGCGAAAGGCAAAGGTCCCGAGTTCGAGTCTCGGTCCGGCACACAGTTTTAATCTGCCAGGAAGTTTCATATCAGCGCACACTCCGCTGTAGAGTGAAAATTTCATTCTAGAAACAACCCCCAGGCTGTGGCTAAGCCATGTCTCCGCAATATCCTTTCTTTCAGGAGTGCTAGTTCTGCAAGGTTCGCAGGAGAGCTTCTGTAAAGGTTTGGAAGGTAGGAGACGAGATACTGGCAGAAGTAAAGCTGTGAGACAGGGCGTGAGTCGTGCTTCGGTAGCTCGGATGGTAGAGCACTTGCCCGCGAAAGGCAAAGGTCCCGAGTTCGTGTCTCGGTCGGGCACACAGTTTTAATCTGCCAGGAAGTTTCATATCAGCGCACACTCCACTGCAGAGTGAAAATCTCATTCTGGATATTTTATTTTATTTTATTTTATTAATTACTTTATTAATGTGATTACCTGGGGAGCTCTTCCCCAGCAATGCGAGAACGCCGCTCGCAGTTAAAAGCTGCATTGTGTTCCACGCTGCGACAACGCATGAAACCCCTTCTGGCCATGCTGCACATCAAACACAACCGTTGGAAGTACCCCGGATAAGCGTGATAATTCGAGGTACGCTTACACACGCTTGAGGTTTTTCGTGCTTCCTTTACGCTTCCAACGTCCTGGAGGACCCTGAATCAGTGAGAGACGACAACAAACAGAGACACGTGTCAGAGGAGAGAGGCTTGAGGGCGCCCGCCCGCCTACCCTTGCTCGGGGCTGCAGTGACAGACGGCAGCTATAATTAGGCCAGCGGCGAGCTGCCGCTGCGGCGGCGACTGCAGCGCCCGCTGGGTAACGGCGTGACCCGCCGATGCAGCCCGCCTGCTTGCGCCCACTCCAGAACGCCGCGTGACGACATTGTTGACACTTTGTGTGACGGAGCAGCTTCCTGTCTTCCTGCTGCGTCTCCCGACTGCCCCGTCATATGTAACGGCATGTCTTCAGAGCCGCGTTCTACCAAAACTATGGTTCGGTAGGACGGCCAGGTTGGCCGAACAGTTCTAGGCGCCACAGTCTGGAACCGCGCGACCGCTACGGTCGTAGGTTCGAATCCTGCCTCGGGCGTGGGTGTGTGTCATGTCCTTAGGTTAGGTTTAAGTAGTTCTAAGTTCTAGGGGACTGATTGCCTTAGAAGTGAAGCCCCATAGTGCTCAGAGCCATTTATGGTTCGGTAGGTTTGGTACACCACATGAATGACAATAATTGGTAGGATAAATTGTAATTGGGAGGGAAAGAAACAAAAATGCATTTTGGAGAGAGTAACTAGCAGCCGACGATTTCTATTTGTTCTTTTGTTTGTTTTGTACATAATTAGAACTGCACATCGTTCTGCGTTCAAAAAAATGGTTCAAATGGCTCTGAGCACTATGAGACTTAACATCTGAGGTCATCAGTCCCCTAGAACTTAGATCTACTTAAACCTAACTAACCTAAGTATATCACACATATCCATGTCCGACGCAGGATTCGAACCTGCGACCGTAGCGGTTGCGCGGTTCCAGACTGAAGCGCCTAGTACCGCTCGGCCACACGGGCCGGCTCTGCGTTAGTCTATTGTGTATTTTATATCCTTACAGATTATGAATTGCGTTTTATAAATAATAAAAATTAGTTGATTGCATAGCTTTTATGTAAGCAAAGCAACATAACAAATATTTATAATTATTTTTGTATTTTTTCCATCTTCATCATGAGCAAAGGCAAGATTTCTCCCTTATAACTGATGAATGCGAAAGTTGTTTATGAATAACAGAACCGTGTTTTATATAAGTTTGACAATATGTTGAAGTGATGTTCCATATGTTTTTCTTTCACTTCTTTTTTTTAATTTTAAATTTTGTTGAGGAAACTGCTTTTTCTAGCGCTGTATGATAACTCAGTATTGTTATCTTTATTTTTGTTGCAACGTCGCTGTCTTTCACGTTACAACTCATGAATCTTCGACTAAAACATGAATTAAACATTGACAATTTCAATTTTGCTATAAATACTGTTTATTTTACGTAACAGACAGGAGGATAACCACGCAAAAAAATGTTCCATGGGTTACGTGGCCCTTCACATATCCTAGTTTCTAGATCGTTTCCTGCTTCTAGTTTTTAGGGGAATGTAGCACGATCCTGATCGCAATCATAAAGAAAGCGATCGTGTGTGGTTAACGCCCGTCATGTATGCAACACACCTAACATACAGGTAACGTAGGTATGACCTTAACTGATCGAAGCTACTAGGAAACCTGCAACAGTTTACGCTTACTCACCATTGTCTCCGGTAACTTATGGTAGTACTACAACTATAAATATACACAATATAAGGCATGAGCATAAAAGTTAGCTAAACATTAAGAGTGCAAACGACCGGTGGCCTAAATGGGCACGGCAACCAGGATGTACTCTCTGAGTGCTGTTTCCTTCAGGGCGCAGTTTTGTGACAGATGATGACTTTGACGATTTATTTTTCTTTTTTGTATAAATAAGAACAGTGGATAACCTCCTTGTGAGAACTATGTCCAGTTTTGATAACATAGGAAGAAAGGGGACGTGTAGAATGGGAATCACGAGAAGATTCGGACTGGACTGTGTTGGACAAGAGTTACTACCTGTCCGTGCTATGGAGACGATGGTTTCTTATTTCTGGCTACTACATGGAGCCACTCACGTTATGCCAAGGGAACCAACACGTCAGCAGCGTAAATAGTATATTTTGTGTTGACTGTAGGATAGTAATACGTTCAACACACTTGTAGGTGTAACCGATGTGCTCGGGGTACATAAACATGAATGGCAATGCATAAAGAGCAACGACGAATTTCTCGTAAAATTCTCTCGGTTAAATTCAGAGAAGCTGCATTCTAAGAACACCGTGCGACCATTATGCTGCCGTCGTCGTAGACGCCGTGGAGGGATCGCCAGAATGAAATAAGAGAGATTATGGGGAGTACAGAGGCATACGGTCAGTCATTCCTCACTCACTTAGCATGTGAATACAACAGGAAAGAAAATGTATAACATAGGCACGAATTACCCTCCACCATACACTGTACAGTGGCTTGCGGCGTATTATGTACACGCAAATGCACATATAGAAGCCTTTGCAATTGAATAGCAATGAAACAAAGAAAATGGAGGCCAGTTATTGGTGCAAGCAGTACGACTCTGTACTGTGTGTTGTTCCACGTTTTGAATTGTACCACACAGAAAAGAATTATTGAGATGTGTACTTTCTACAACTTTATAAAGTCGTGCTATTCTCAGTGACCAAACGGGCTATTTTTCGATGTGGATTTAATAAAAACTGAGGTCTTGTAGTCAGGAAGGTTTAGGCTTGAAGCAAGTTACTCTTATTACATCGCTGGAGAAACATTATGAACAACGGGTAAAGCACAGCAGAATGGCAGAACGAATTATGGCACATTAGGAAAGTGTTAATCAACGTAAATCCGCGCGGGATCAGCCGAGCGGTAAGGGCGCTGCAGTCATAGACTGCGTGGCTGGTCCCGGCGGAGGTTCGAGTCCTCCCTCGGTCATGGGTGTGCGTGTTTGTCCTTAGGGTAATTTAGGTTAAGTAGTGTGTAAGCTTAGGGACTGACGACCTTAGCAGTTAAGTCCCATAAGATTTCACACACATTTGAACATTTTTTTGAAAATGAAACTGGTGCAGTCAGCCTAGTTACGTTCGCCCCTTTGAAGACAGCAATACAGCGGAGAATAACTTACAAGGAGACAGCGCTTACTCGTCATCTCCGATTTCGTCCAAATTTTTTGTGTATGCAGAGTCTGAGAGGAAATTAAAGTGACAGAAACGGGAGCTCTATACGGGCACGCGTTTAGGGGAAAAATGGCGAGGGTAAGGCGAAACATGAGCCATTTATATTGAGGTGAAAAAAGTCATGGGATACCTTCTAACATCGTGCCAGACCTCCGCTTGTCCGCCGTAGTGCAACAACTCGACGTGGCATGGTCTCAACAAGTCGTTGGAAGTCCCCTGCAGGATTGAGTCATGCTGCCCGTACAGCCATCCATAGTTGCGGAAGTGCTGGCAGTGTAGGATTGTGGACGAGCTGACCATTCAATTATGTCCCTTCAATGTTAGATGGGATTCACGTCTGGCGAGATGGGAGGCTAAATCACTTGCTGCAATCATCCAGAAAGTTGTTCAAACCAATCGGGAACAATTGTGGCCCAGTGACGTGGCGCATTGGCCTCCATAAAAATTCCATCGATGTTTGGGAATATGAAGTACATGTATGGCTCAAAATGGTCTCCATGTAGCGGAACATAACCATTTCCTCTTCGTTGATCCATTATGGATCGTGGGACGACGGCTGGCATGAACATCTTGATGCAATAATTTACCAACATCCATATGTATTGTAGAAATTTAATTTATTTTATGAACTTCTATGTGCTAACAGTTTCGGCATTACATTGATGCCATCTTCAGGCCCCACTCGTCGTAGTCGTAAAATCGCTATACACGGAAGGCCATATAACTGGATCCGTGAATCAATCGTCCTGCAACAGCTCTTGGTGGCCAGGCGACACAGACTGATTCACGGATCCACTTATATGGCTCCTTCCGCATATAGCGATTTTACAACTATGACGAGTGGGGCCTGAAGATGGCATCAATGTAATGCCGAAACTGGTAGCACATAGAAGTTCATAAAATAAAATAAATTTCTACAATACATACGGCTGTTCGTAAATTATTGCATCAAGAATAACCATTTCCAGTCAAAGATCGGTTCAGTTGCACCGCAGGACCAAGAACATTCCACACAAAGACAGCCCACACTGTTATGGAACCATCACTACCTTGCACAGTGCTTTGTTGACAATTTGGGTCCATGGCTTCGTGGAGTCTGCACCACATTCGAAACCTACCATCACTCCTACTAACTGAAATTGGGACTCATCTGACAAGGCGACGGTTTTCCAATGTCTAGGGTCCAACCGATATGGTCACGAGCGCAGGACATGTGGTTGAGGCGATGTGCTTTTAGCAGCGGCACTCGCGTCGGCCGTCTTCTGCCATAGCCGATTAACGCCAGATTTCGTACGCTGTCCTGACGGGTACGTTCGTCGTACGTCCCATAATGTTTTCTGTTGTTATTTCACGCAGTGCTGCTTCTCTGTCAGCATTGACAACTCTATGCAAACGCCGCTGCTCTCGGTTCGGCCATTAATGAAGGCCGTCGGCCACTACTTTGTTCGTGGTCAAAGGAAATGCCTGAAATTTGATATATTCGGCACACTCTTTTCACTATGGACCTCGGAATATTGAATTCCCTAACGATTTCCGAAATGGAATGTCCAGTGGGTCTAGCTCCAACTATCTTTCTGCGTTCGAAGTCTGTTGAGCCCCTCTTGCGGCCATAATCACGTTGGAAACCTTTTCACATCAGTCAGCTGAGTACGAATGACAGCTCCTTCAATGTACTGCCCTTTTATACACTCCTGAAAATGGAAAAAAGAACACATTGACACCGGTGTGTCAGACCCACCATACTTGCTCCGGACACTGCGAGAGGGCTGTACAAGCAATGATCACACGCACGGCACAGCGGACACACCAGGAACCGCGGTGTTGGCCGTCGAATGGCGCTAGCTGCGCAGCATTTGTGCACCGCCGCCGTCAGTGTCAGCCAGTTTGCCGTGGCATACGGAGCTCCATCGCAGTCTTTAACACTGGTAGCATGCCGCGACAGCGTGGACGTGAACCGTATGTGCAGTTGACGGACTTTGAGCGAGGGCGTATAGTGGGCATGCGGGAGGCCGGGTGGACGTACCGCCGAATTGCTCAACACGTGGGGCGTGAGGTCTCCACAGTACATCGATGTTGTCGCCAGTGGCCGGCGGAAGGTGCACGTGCCCGTCGACCTGGGACCGGACGGCAGCGTCGCACGGATGCACGCCAAGACCGTAAGATCCTACGCAGTGCCGTAGGGGACCGGACCGCCACTTCCCAGCAAATTAGGGACACTGTTGCTCCTGGGGTATCGGCGAGGACCATTCGCAACCGTCTCCATGAAGCTGGGCTACGGTCCCGCACACCGTTAGGCCGTCTTCCGCTCACGCCCCAATATCGTGCAGCCCGCCTCCAGTGGTGTCGCGACAGGCGTGAATGGAGGGACGAATGGAGACGTGTCGTCTTCAGCGATGAGAGTCGCTTCTGCCTTGGTGCCAATGATGGTCGTATGCGTGTTTGGCGCCGTGCAGGTGAGCGCCACAATCAGGACTGCATACGACCGAGGCACACAGGGCCAACACCCGGCATCATGGTGTGGGGAGCGATCTCCTACACTGGCCGTACACCACTGGTGATCGTCGAGGGGACACTGAATAGTGTACGGTACATCCAAACCGTCATCGAACCCATCGTTCTACCATTCCTAGACCGGCAAGGGAACTTGCTGTTCCAACAGGACAATGCACGTCCGCATGTATCCCGTGCCACCCAACGTGCTCTAGAAGGTGTAAGTCAACTAGCCTGGCCAGCAAGATCCCCGGATCTGTCCCCCATTGAGCATGTTTGGGACTGGATGAAGCGTCGTCTCACGCGGTCTGCACGTCCAGCACGAACGCTGGTCCAACTGAGGCGCCAGGTGGAAATGGCATGGCAAGCCGTTCCACAGGACTACATCCAGCATCTCTACGATCGTCTCCATGGGAGAATAGCAGCCTGCATTGCTGCGAAAGGTGGATATACACTGTACTAGTGCCGACATTGTGCATGCTCTGTTGCCTGTGTCTATGTGCCTGTGTTTCTGTCAATGTGATCATGTGATGTATCTGACCCCAGGAATGTGTCAATAAAGTTTCCCCTTCCTGGGACAATGAATTCACGGTGTTCTTATTTCAATTTCCAGGAGTGTACCTTGTGTACGCAATACTACCGCCATCTGTATAAATGTGTATCGCTATCCAATGGCTTTTGTCACGTCAGTGTATGTTACTGTAGTTTCCAGGTAGCGGTTGGTGCACCGGAGAAAATACAGAACGAGAATCCCACGATGGTGGGGTTGATCCCTTACCCAGGTACTTTTTTTCATTTTCATTTTTACGTTTCTTGCGCTGTAAATACACAGAAATAATGCTTAATATATTGTGTTTATTAATATCTTCATAAAATTGTGATAAGGAAAAGAAAAGAAAATTTTGGATTGCAAATAATTTCCAGGAAAAACTTGTAATTACAGCGTCGACGAGAATCCTGCAAATAATTTTCCAAGAAGGCGATGTAATTAAAGCACACAGGACTTCTGTTATTTTAATTTTGACCTTCGGGCAACCCTCGGCAGCTGTACGCGAACAGTAGGTTGCCCGGTTTTTACGATGAATATCACCCCGAGCCCGTATAAATCATCAACTGTAAAGTAATGAAGCAATTTGATTTTATACATGAGGTTCTCGTCTACGTCTTACAACCCCTACCTGAAAAATTGTTTGAAATCCCGAATTTTCCTTTGCCCTTTCTTTTCGTGACTTTTATGAAACTATTAATAAACCCAATATACTGAGTATTATTTCGGTTAATTTGCAGTAGCAGTACCTAATACTGGCAACAGAAAGAATAGGAAAACTTTCCACATAGGGCATCGGCGTGAAGATTCTCGTAATACCGTTCTGTACATTTTCCACTGCGACAAACGCTGCCTGGAAACTACGTTGACATAAATGGCTCATGTCTTTCCCGACTCGCGTTACAAATACAACTTTTTTCCAACGCTTGACCACTGGGGATCTCATTTCTGTCATTGTTGTTTCTGCCCAAGCGCTGCACAACCCGTAAACTTGGACGAAATGGTGATAACGAGTAGGCGCGGTCCACTTGTCAATCACGGTTGCTGGGTTACAGGCTCTGGATAGGCCGCTGTCCACGTCACCATTAGCCTTCTACACACTAAAGTGTACACGAACTGAACTACAAAAGTAATGACAGGCTGAAGGATTTTAACACTTTTTATCAGGTCACCTTCTTCATGGTCTGTCTATTCGGTATAAACATTATAATTAATTTTAAACTAACTTTCCGATAAGCTGAATATTTAAAATTTTAAACGTTGCTCAGAAGCGGATGGCGATGCAATATTAACTCACTCTCTTGTGGAGTGTGTGGCGGAAAGTACTTTGTTTGCGACAGCCATTTTCCCCTTTTCCTGTCCCAGTCGCGAGTGGCTCGCGGGAAGAACGATTGCTGGTAAGCCTCCGAGCGAGCTCAAACTTGTGTAATTGTGACCTTCACCGTCTTCTCATGAGGTATGCGTACGAGGAAGCAACATATTGGTTGATTCAGGTGAACAGAAACTGAAGCAAACCTGAAATTTACCACTTTTTTATTTACCACTTTTTTCTGTTGTAATATCATCAAAAATCTGAAACAGATTGAAAAATATTGACAAGACTGAAAAGTAGATAATAATTATTTAAACAAAAGTTAATTTTCAATATGGCATGTTTTTAAATTGTACTAAAATGTATAAAATAATTTGTCCTAGCCTCTACAGATTCCACAGAGATAGATAGTCCTGAAAATTTGTGCTTCTGAAGTTTTAATAGCTATGAAAACAGCTGTAAGAATTAAAGCGGAACCTCCTTACTATTACACTACTCACTAACTGATGCTTGAATAGTCCACCTCTTACTATTATCTATTGCATGAACCGCTTTTTTCACTTTAAATCTTACAGGTATTTTAATATCTATTAAAAATTCACAATCCAGATTCTCAGTACTATTTGTACGTGTGTAGGAATCTGTATGGGGCTAGGAGAAATGATTTTAAACTTTTTAGTACGATTTAAAAACGCGGTATATTAAAAATTCATTTTTATGTAAATAATTGTCTGAGCTGAGGCCAATTTAGATTTCTTTTCTTGGGGTAATTATTGACATTGGTATTCATTTTGAAGCGTAATGCATAGTTTATAACAAATTTAATGAATTAATGTACTTATCGTGTATTTGTAGTTAAAATATGACTTCTTCTATTTGATAGGGTGACAACTGTACGCTAAGGACATAAATACTTAAGTAACAAGGGAAACACGTACGTTAATGAAGCATGCACAGCACTTTGTGGTTTACGAACTGTGAAGGCACTGCTAATTCTGAGTGTTAATATGTTTTTTACATCACTTCAATGTGGCATCACACATATACCTCTGCTGGTTCATGTGTTTTATTCTACTCCCCGAAATATAACTGAGCGTCACTTTAATTACCTATGCTACACGACATATTTACTGTTACGAAGTTCGTTCTGGGTATCTAATACTTTTTAAATTTAAGGAATTTTTTTATAACTGTACTAGATATGTTGAGTAAAATGGAAATGCTATACTGTGTGTGTGTGTGTGTGTGTGTGTGTGTGTGTGTGTGTGTGTGTGTAAGTGTGTGTGAGAGAAAAAGAGAGACACAGAGAGCGAGTAATGAAAGATTAACAGTAAGAGAGTTGAACAGTGATTGTACGACAGAAAGTTTACGGGTAAGATAAAGTAAAGGGTCCATATCACATCGGGGAAAAAATGTATGCCAGTTAGTACCAGAAAGAACAATGTGTAAAGAAAAGTATCAGACTGATTCATAGTGCTCGTCAGGCGGTTGTAACGTGAGTTGCAAACTAATGCTTTTTAAAAATATTTTCTTATTTGCAACTTACGGCGAGTTCGTGTGCGTTAAGGCAGTAAAAGTAGCCTCGAGAACATTTAAACAATTTTCTAATGCAAAAATTATTGACCAGGTTGTGATTTACGCGTGTGACACGTGTGGCAAAAAATGGAACAACTGTAAGTTCACTATCCGCAAGTTACGTGAATTTTACACACTTTAATGAACTGAGCACTTGAAATTAATGGCTGCATTTGTTGCAGAAATGTTACCGTCATGCATATACGAATTTTGACGGATTACAATAATCATTGCTTCCTACTAGCCTGTATCCAGTGGGAGTCGTTAGAGGAATCTCATTACCAACAAATGTCTTAAAAACATTTGAAGAGGATGCAAGAGCTGCATTTTAAGGTCGACGAACTGGCTTCAGTTTCGCTGTCGGGACCATTTAGCTGCCTACAACAGTGTCCGACGACATCCATCGCACACATCACCATAAAGACTCTGAGAGTAGCTGGAAATAATTCCTATGTAAAATTCTTATTGTCTTTATGAACCGTATGTTACTTTCATAAACGTACTTCTGCAGAAAGTAGATTCAAAAAATTCAATTTGTCGTTGTTTGACATATTATTTCCCTTCTCTATTGTTTACTAACTTTATTTCTTCTGGATTTTGTTAGCCATTATATGAACCTTTACATGCCTTTTCGGAACTTTGCTTCGGCGTATGTGTATCGAATGGTATTATTAGGTAGTTTTACTTATTTAAATGTTACGTTTCGTAAAATGTGTGCGTTGTGTGGCGTCCACCACGTGGTCCGACCATTCAGAATAAAGTAGCCAATTTTTCATTTATGTAAGGTATAAACACAATGGGAATTTTATATCTGATAGCGTTACAACGGTAATAACTTAAGTTTACGTTCTGGAACTCGTCATATTGCAGTATTTTCGAGGTCGTGGATATCGTTGATCACTTTCTTAATATCTTGGGCAGCGCTGCGACTTGTTTGACTTATTTTAAGGAAGACGTTCATGAGATTTTTATAATTTACATTTTTGGGGGATTTGTTTACCAACTGCGAACGTGACTTTTAAAGGAGCTTTAGTATTCAGGCAGGTTTTACAGCTCTTAGGTAAGCGATTCTTGTTTCGTTACGGTCTGAATTAAGTATTCAGGCACATTCGCGGTAAAATCTCGATAGTTTAAATCTCTTCAGAGTCGATTTCGTTACAAAAAGGTAGCATATTGTCGAACTGTGAATACATGCTTAATAATCGCATTAACTTTACCAAAATTTTGTTTTTATTAAAACACACCCACACCCACCCACACACACACACACACACACACAGAGATAGACACTCCTCCATGGGGTGGAATAATTCGTCAATCAAACATGATAATTTGTTCATAAAATTGCTTTTGTAATCTATTAGTGCCTTTAATTCTTTGGGTAGATAATCGAATATTTGTAAGGCTTACTTCGCCATCTGATCACACAGATACAGGTTTCCCGTGATGTCCATACTTCACTGCAGACGAATTTCAGGAAGACTGCTTTGAACACGATACGGCATATATCTTTTCCCTGTACTTGTCGAACTAAAGTAATTTAATCAATGAAAAATTTCGTGGAACATGTGGGAAAACAGATTTTATGTGGGTGAGGTGGATGTGTGTTCCATGATGGTCAAATGCCAACGACAACTAAAAAAATGTGCTAGTCTCATTTTGTGGTTGTAGCATCCTTATTTTACACTTTATGGAATAAATATTTACTGGGAAAGTGTACAACTGATCAATATTAAATGGAGTTCATACAATAGTTCGTAAGGAGGGGGGGGGGGGAGGTGGAGGTCAGACCTGGAGGTATTAAGTATTTTTAATATTTTGGAAGACGATTAGCGACTTACAAGTAGAGATAAAAAATTCAAGTTCCAACCCTGTTAAAAATCTGCATAATACAGAATTTTAAATCATTTCCTTGGGAGAAAAACACCACACCTGACTGCTGGTTTTTGAACGCGTGTAAATTAAATTTCTTATTCGTCAATTATTTCTATGTCTGTGGTCCACTTTGTTTCCTCCCCGCAAGGCGTAGTGTTGTGTTGTGCTTTGCTGGCAGTGTTTACTGGCGCCAGACGACAGTTGTTGGCAGCGCTGAATGGCTTCCGCGGCCGCCAGGAATAGCGAGGCGGCGGTGACTCAGCCGCCGTCTGCCGGGGTGCGAAACCCGAGCCTCCCACCGCCGAGGAGGCAGCCCTGCACACTGCTCATCGAAGCCGGGACGAGCCTGGGGACTTTAATCGGGAAAGGGAGGAAGCGTATGTTATACCAATTACGTTCCTTTAGGAGTATGCCGATGTCATAGCTCCAATATTAGCAATCATATACAAGCGCTCGCTCAACGAAGATACCTACCTCTGGACTGGAAAGTTACACAGGTCACACCAATACACAAGAAAGGAAATTAAAGTAATCTGCTGAATTACGGATCCAATCACTGATGTAGCTTTCCAGTAGCATTGTGGAACTCATACTGTGTCCGAATATTATGAATTACCTCGAAGGAAACTGCCTCCTGATACGTGGTCTGCAAGACTTCAGAAAACATCTTAATGCGAAACTCAACTGGTTCTTTATTCACACAAAGTAATCAGAGTTGTCGACAAGAGAACTTAATTCGATTCCATATTTCTAGATTTCCAGAAGGCTTTTGACACCCTGTCGGAGAAGTCACAGCTCGTAGTAACGGATGGGGACTCATCAAGTAAAACAGAAGTGATATCTGGCATTCCCTCTGCTGTTCCTGCTCTACATAAGCGATTTAGGAAACACTCTAAGCAGCCCTCGTAAATTTTTTGCTGTCATTTATCGTCTAGGAAAGTCTTCATACGATCTAAATTGTTTAGAAAAGATATATGGATTGTGTGTAAAGTGGCAACTGATTGTAAACGATGAATAGGGTGAGGCCATCCACTTGAGTATCAAAAGAAAACCGTTAATTTTTTGTTATACGATAGATCACATACATTTTAAGGCTGTCACTTCAATTAAATACCTAGAGATTGCAATTACGAACAACTTAAACTGGATCGATCACACTGAAAATGTTGTGGTGAAGGCTAACCAAAGACTGCGTTTTATTGGCTCAGCACTTAGAAAATGCAACAAACCTATAAAAGAGACTGTCTGCATTACGCTTGTCCATCCTATTCTGGAATGTTCCTGCGCGTTATGGAATCCTTTCCGGACAGGATTGGCGGAGGACGTCCAAAAGGTTCGATGAAGGGCAGTTCGTTTTGTATTATAGCGATAAAGGTGTTTCATGGGAATGATAGGCGATCTGGGGTGGGAATCATTAAAACAAAGGTGTTTCTCGTTGTGACGGGATATTTTAAAGAAATTCCGATTAACAACTTTTTTCTTCGAACGTGAAAATGTTTTGTTGACTCCCGCTTACATAGGGAGAAATGACCATCGATAGTCTGTTTTTCCCACGTGCTTTTCGAGAGTGGGGCGACCGAGAAATACTCTGAAAGTGGCTCGATGATTCCTCCGCTTAGCAATTAAGTGTGAGTTGCAGAGTAGTCATGTATAGGTGTGGATGTAAATCTAACGCCATTCTCCTTGGAAGGAAATTAAAGTAAATACAGTAAAGTCCCAATAAGATGTTCGAAGATTATACGGCTTGCAGATTATCCTTACATAGTCAGACAATTTTAAAAGAATAGCAAAGGAAATCTGAAGTATTGTGATATAATTACACCAAATTATTTCACTCAGAATACAAATTTCTTGTCGTGAAGATGTAGAAGATGAAGGCATCCGCAAGCGGTTAATTAGCGACGCCTCTGAACAATGGTTTGAGTATCTATGTCACCCAGATATGGTGAACACACTTTGTTCGGTAGACGAAGAGACCGTATGCGAGGTGATCGAGGGACCTGTTGTTAGGCAAACCGAGGCACTGGACTGCGTTGATCTGTTATTAGTGCATGCAAGGCAACATTCGTTTGGGCATACTGATGTTTTGACTCTATGGAAAATGAGAACAGTCGACAGGAATAAGTGAACGAATTGCGGAAGAAAAAGAAACAAATCGACGATTGCGCCATGATACTGAAATAAAAGCAAGTGATACGAAACGCAATGTGTTTTAAATGTAATTCTGTAGAAAAGCTTCCGGTTTCCGGTTTGTAATTCTTAAATAATACAACGGGTTTTCGAACGCTGCATGTATCATGTTTTGTAGATACGGTACAGTAAATATCAGTTTCCGGTAAAAACATATGTGTTTTGAATTATCCATGAGTTTTGCCTACTCAGGCAGTCTCGGATCTGTGTTAACCCTTATAATTGAGAACTTGCTGTAATCAGGCATAAAATAAATTTGGCGCTTAAGAAAATTAAGATCTGTAGAAGCTAAATTAAAATATGTCTTCAACTTCAACATAATTAGGTATGAGCAATTACCTAACTAGACGGATGAAGGGACCGAACATGGACTGAAGTAAATCTGGATAAACATATGGGAACATTGACACTGATTTCCCAGAACATTAGTCTTGTGTCTCAACTGCAGCCCTTCGTTATTCCTCATTCGGTAACGACATTGCTAGCAAACGGTATCGTTCACCGATGAGTAGAAAACGGTGTATGGAGGAATGCATCATAGTACGTACTTGTGAGACGTCAAAAATACAGACATAGTTGGTCGACCGTATAACTGTGGCAGATGGAAACGATCTGTATCTTATACGAGAAACAAAATGAGCTATGTTATTGTAAAATCCTCTTTTTGTAATGGAATATGCACTGCAGAAGTACAATATACAAGATATTTTCATACAAACAATAAATATGGATAGTCAGTAACTCAGAATTGCAAGATCAAGGACATACCGTGTCCCCAGAACTGCTCTCAGCAGTTATAGGGTAAGTTTTCACGTCCTTAAACTAGCAAAACGAAGAAGGAAAGCCGGCCGGTGTGGCCTAGCGGTTCTAGGCGCTTCAGTCGGGAACTGCGCGACCGCTACGGTCGCTGGTTCGAATCCTGCCTAGAGCGTGGATGTATGTGATCTCCTTAGGTTAGTTAGGTTTAAGTAGTTCTAAGTTCTAGAGGACTGATGACCTTAGATGTTAAGTCCCATAGCGCTCAGAGCCATTTGAACCAACCATTTTTGAAGAAGGAATACGAGCTGTTACTGGTACGTGTCGGAATTAACTTGGCTTTCGGATAATACAATCTTTAGCAAATAATGGAACATGTTACTAGAGCAACTTCAAAAGTAGGCCTTAAAATCAATACCTGAACTTCTAAACCGAGCGAGCAAGCACAGTGATTAGAAGACAATAGTTGCTCGTTATGAAGGACGGAGGATAGAATTCCCACCTAGTCAACCAGAATAGTTTCTCAGTGTTTTCAAATAATCGCTTTAAGCAAAAGCCGTAATGGTTCCTTTGAGAGGGGACAATCATTTCCCTCACCAAACCGAGCTTGGTCTTGGTCTCTTCTCGCCTCCTCGTGGACGGGATATTAAACCGCCATCTTCCCTTAGTAATAGGGATTTCTAGCGCATAAAGCGTACGAAAACTGAAGAATACTCAGAGAGCAATGGCAGGGGTAAGGAGACAAGCATGGATCAGGAAACAGATTGGAATAGGTGTAATTATGACTGTAATGGAGGTGGGCTGGACGTGTATCCAGATGAATTTGCTGTTGGATGGATCAAGAATGTTCCTCCTCGGATTCCTGGGGTTAAAAGGTGACCGACAGGACGTCTTAATAAACAGGAACGACAATGACACGTATAGCTGAAACCCTTAGTGCACTGAAGACTCTAATGGATATTTCTATCTAGCAGTGGGTCTCAAATGCTTGGTGAAAACCCTAACGGAGAAAAAGAGAAGAAACTGATCTATAACGTATTTCCAGTTATAGATTGGTGTCGCTTTCGCATGGGTCAGCGGTTACTGCTCAGAAATAGGGATATCGATACACTACTGAAACAGTCAGATGTTTCAGATGGTTATTGGAGAAAGACATGATTGAATCACTTGCTGAATAACAGAGAGAGATCCTCTCGGCAGATTCATGTACTTATAAATAGTTGGCAGCAGAAATTTTAATGAATTAAGTTTTATTTCGCTCTTCCAGTGACCTCATGAACGTATGTGTGTGGGAGGGGGAGGCGAGGAAGTGGGGTGTCGCACGTCACAGCTATTATCTGGGCTGGTGAAATTATGTGCACAGATCACCACACGACAAGATTAGTACAGAAGGGAGACTGGGCTGCTTGGATTCAGAAAAGTATTTGATTCCGCAGTGAGGACTATAAAGCTGTTTTGGTATGCAATAGCTGTCTTAATTTATATATATATATATACTGACAGAAAGAACGTGGCAGGTTGTCCCGTAGAGAGTATTCTCAACGTTTTTGGAGAAATTTTTGTTAGCTGCACCGTCGTTGACAGTGGTACCACTAGTTTCGTTGTATGTTAACGACTTCATGTACAACATGGGTTATTCAGAGTCTCAGAGATCGGGAATCGACCTGAGAACGTTTTCCTTTCGCGTGAAACTACTCTACTGATCTGTTCAGACATGACTCACGTCCTACCCTGACCGCTTTGCTTCCGCAGGACCTCTCTTTGCAGAAGTTGGCCTGCATAGCTAGTGGGACTAACACTCCCGGAAAGAAGGATATTGCGGTGTAGTGGTTTAACCACATCCAAAGGGATTGTTATCAGAGGAAATTTTCACTCTCAAGCAGAATGTAGATTTTAGGATAATACTGCATGTCAGTCAAACTTTAGCAAGAAATAGAACATGGTAACACAGCAACTCTGAAACTAGACTTTAAAGTCAATACCTGAACTTCTAAAACAAGCGACCTATAGTGTTATAGGACGAAAGCTGCCTCAATATATATCTTATCAAGATTTCAGATTGGTACAATCGGAGTTGTTACCTCCTGGAAATGCAGACCGGACACGGAAATGAATGAATGAATGATTGGTACAAAGATTCGTGGAAGTTTTTGAGAAGAGATGAAACGCTGTACACAAAAAAAGAGTGAACGCAGCAAAATGTAAATGTAAGAAACATAGTGCCATTAATATGAGAATTGGTTTCATAACTGGTGTCAATCATGCACAAAGATATCTGGGTGTTACAATGCGGGTGGTATGAAACTGAATAATCACATACATTCTCAAGCGAGTGAGGTGGGATGCAAGATCGTACCCAAGATTCACTTCGAGGTACGTTTGAACAACAATTGCAGATAGCGGAACCTTGTTTTGCAGATTCAGTTAGATAGTGAGAAACTGTCAGCAATGGCTAGTCAGTCAAGAACACCCAGAGAAGGCTACAGAGAAGGCTGTAGCGAAGACAGAAATCCTATCGAAACTTCCTGGCAGATTAAAACTGTGTGCCAGACCGAGACTCGAACTCGGGTCGCGGACAATTTCTCTACCATCAGAGCTACCCAAGCACCAACTCACGCCCCGTTCTCACAGCTTTACTTCCACCAGTACCTCGTCTCCTACTTTTCAAACTTCACAGAAGCTCTTCTGCGAACCTCGCAGGACTAGCACCTCTGGAATCCTGTAGTGTCATAGAATTTTTGTCAGTCAGTAGTGGATTGCTGTGGTGTGCAGCAGGCGGGGGTTCTTAGGGTATACAGTGTAATGCATGAACGCACTTTTGGGATATGTGAGTTGCAGATTTATTATGAGGAGGAATGATGACTCAGGACAATGTTTGAATACCATACGGACATAAAAAAGGTTTTGAAATGAAGAACAAAGTATTATTCGATGAGGTGACAAGTTTATTTTTATTTTTGCAAACTAGCCTAGCATTGTTGGTCCACTTCACCCTCTTCACAGACGACGTTTTGATAGTTATTCTATTGATTGATCTCATGAGTTAATTTACTGTTTCATGGAAGTTATCAGATTAAATGAAGTTTCATATTAGAGTCTATAATTGTTATATTAGATAAGGTCCTTCCTAATCGAAATTTCAGTACTTAAAGGTTGAGTCATGTGTTTCATTCGCATTCTGTGTCAAGATTATGAGCCCAAATTCCGTGGACCAGCTGCACTTAGATTTTAGCTGTATGGTTTTTAGCTGTTATGGAGTCTTGCTGTGTTGCCGTTTCTGCCAGTACTTCATTTTGCAGATGAGATTCATACTAAGCGGTTGTTTCATTTCCTTAGAAAAATGTAGGTTGTGTTAGTTTCTATATTTTACTGGGGCCATACGTCAGTGCAGAAATTTTCGTGTGTTTCAGTTTACATTCTTATGCAGGTCAACATTACCGATTGTTTAAATACAGTTACGTTTTTTTCATACAGTTCACACTTACCAAGTCTACTGAGCGTGAAATTATTGGTTCGCTTATTTATTTGCTTATGAATGAGATCGGTTTTCGTACACTCTGGATTCTTTTCACATTCATGTAAGTGATGTGGCTTTGAGGTCAGTAGCACATTTAGGTTGTCAGTTCACGTTCCCAGGTTTGTATTTACAATAACACACACACAAGTACAGGCTACTCACTTACTATAGTCAGAAAAGAAGCTGGTGCCTGTGACAATGACAGATTATTGTAAGGCTTTCCCACTGGTAAGTCGTCAGATTTTTGACGTCCTTGTCATTGCTCTCATGACTGCACCGCACGTCCACATTGCTCAGTTTTTCCGATCTCTATATAGGTGCAATAAACTGTGGTGTGGAGGCGATGATAAAATAAGGTACACTAAAATGCCAGTAGCAACGGTCCAATTTGCTTACAAAAGAAGATACGTTTATGTGAGCAACTTCTTAGCACCGGTTTTATTTGTTGCAACGGTGTACATTAGTTGGCGATAACTACAGAGACACAACATGAATTTATATTCATGTTGTGTCCTCGTACTGAATTAGATCAAATCACTGCTTTGCTTTGTCGAAGACACACAAGTAGCTCTTCATAAAAGAGTAGCGAACTGTGCCTTAAAAGTGTCTATATAATAGTCAGTGATCATCCAAACTACAGAGCAGCTCCATTTGGAAAGTAGCAGGTGACAGCGATTACAATTACTTCAAGTCATTCAGTATAAAACTACTCTACGAATACTCAGTTGACCTCTTCTCATGGAGACTTCAAAAAAACACACACAAAAAAGGGAGGAAAGTTGACAAAAACCAGCTAGCAAATCAGGCAATCACACTTGGCACGAAGCCCTTAATTTTGCATTTGAATACCAGCACGTAAACCAACAGCTCTGCATAAGCCTTAAAAAAAAACGTTAAGCACCCCTGACAGAGAAACCTTCGAACTGATAAAAAACGAGTGAAGGGGAACTTTGCAGCAAAGAATTCCAAGTAAGCGAAATGGAGCGGAACTGGTGATTAGTACGATATATACTGAATAATTAGTACAGGTTCTAACAAGGTTAGCCACTGTAAGGTAGCATCCTTCTCAAAAAAAGACTTCATGACCACCGTAGTAGTATAGTTTTGCGAGTTAACTATCATGATGCGTAACTGCATTATTTTAGGCCCTGAAATACTGTGAAACTTTAGCTTCTCCCTGAAAAGCTGAAAGATCAGAATATCAAATGCAATACGCTTTTAAATAAAATAAACAAGCGCCTCATACAACGTCAGAGAATTGTACTAGTGTCTTTGCCAAAACGTTGATTACTATCCTCGAAACAAACGACAGAAAGTTGACAAGTTCACTCTAACGTTTCATCATGGCTACAAAAGTTTACAGCTTACATAGATCTCCTACAAATATTGTGAATATTTTACTTACGTAATATCTTACGAAGGATGCCGTGGTCAATCTTCTCTTGCCTTGTATCCTAATCCAGTTTCTTATCATTTGGGGGCACTGAGTTGCGAATTTGTCACCCAGAGAATATATCACGAAGGATTTGGTGGAGTCCAATTTCTAGCTCCACGTTAAATGCGTCTGGCTAGTTACAAAGGAACGCCATAATTTTTTTATTAATAAATGTATACATAATAATTCGACTCTCATACCAAAGATTAATTTGAAAAGTGTTTAACACTGACAGACAAAAGAAGATACACGCTCTTCGTATATTAGTCTGAGTAATAGTAACCTTTCGCTCTCTCATGTCCTGGTGATAAGACGTGCTGTGTAATCTCTTCTGAAATTGTGTTATATAATGAAAGGAATTTATGAACAATATGATTTTCTCAGTTACGATACCATGGATCCCAGCTCCTGTAAATCTGGAAGATTATTACTATTTTAATTTTGTGTGGAGAATTTAGATGGAGGCGACGATCCTCATGACGGTGCAGCTCAACCATAGAGTTACGTGAAAGTTTTCATCTCTTTCCCTTCGTGACCGCCAAGGGCAGTTTCAATATTTAGGTCATATTTGTCACGACATTCAGAGCCTCCAATATTTCTTTCCATTTAATTACGAAGTCCGATTATTTTCTTTCTCAGATGAATAAATGCATTGTAACCACAATTCTTTTTACCCAGGTCACGGGGAATGTTAGTACACGACTGGTCAAGAAGAAATGCAGATGATAAATGGGTATTAATTGAACAAATATATTATACTAGAACTGACATGTGTTTACATTTTCACGCAATTTGGGTGCATAGATCCTCAGAAATCAGTACCCAGAACAACCACCTCTGGCCGTAATAACGCCCTTGATACGTCTGGGCATTGAGTCAAACAGAGCTTGGATGGCGTGTACAGGTACAGCTGCCCATGCAGCTTCAACACGATACCACAGTTCATCAAGAGTAGAGGCTGGCGTATTGTGACGAGCCAGTTGCTCGGTCACCATTGACCAGACGTTTTCAATTGGTGAGAGATCTGGAGAATGTGCTGGCCAGGGCAGCAGTCGAACATTTTCTGTATCCAGAAATGCCCGCACAGGACCTGCAACATGCGGTCGTACATTATCCTGCTGAAATGTAGAGTTTTGCAGAGATCGAATTAAGGGTAGAGCCACGGGTCGTAACTTATCTGAAATGTTACGTCCACTGTTCAAAGTGCCGTCAATGCGAACAAGAGGTGAACGGAGGTGTAATCAATGGCACCCCATACCATCACGCCGGGTGATAGGCCAGTATGGCGATGACGAATACACGCTTCCAATGTGCGTTCACCACGATGTCGCCAAACACGGATGCGACCATCATGATGCCGTAAACAGGACCTGGATTCATCCGAAAAAATGACTTTTTGCCATTCGTGCACGCAGGTTCGTCGTTGAGTACACCATCGCAGGCGCTCCTGTCTGTGATGCAGCGTCAATGGTAACCGCAGCCATGGTTTGCGAGCTGATAGTCCATGCTGCTGCAAACGTCGTCGAACTGTTCGTGCAGATGGTTGTTTTCTTGCAAACGTCCCCATCTGTTGACTCAGGGATCGAGACGTTGCTGCACGATCCGTTACAGCCATGCGGAGAAGATGTCTGTCATCTCGACTGCTAGTGATACGAGGCCTTGGCATCCAGCACGGCGTTCCGTATTACCCTCCGAAACCCACCGATTCCATATTCTGCTAAAGTCATTGGACCTCGAACAACGCGAGCAGCAATGTCGCGATACGATAAACCGCAATCGCGATAGGCTACAATCCGACCTTTATCAAAGTCTGAAACGTGATGGTACGCACTTCTCCTTACACGAGGCATCACAACAACGTTTCACCAGGCAACGCCGGTCAACTGCTGTTTGTGTATGAGATATAGGGCCGGCCGGGGTGGCCGAGCGGTTCTAGGCGCATAAGTCTGGAACCGCGCGACGGCAACGGTCGCAGGTTCGAATCCTGCCTCGGGCATGGATGTGTGTGATGTCATTAGGTTAGTTAGGTTTAAGTAGTTCTAAGTTCTAGGGGACTGATGACCTTAGATGTTAAATCCCATAGTATTCAGTGCCATTTGAGCCATTTTTTGAGAAATCGGTTGGAAACCTTCCTCATGTCAGCACGTTGTAGGTTTCGCCACCGGCGCCAACCTTGTGTGAATGCTCTGACAAGCTAATCGTTTGCATATCACAGCATCTTCTTCCTGTCGGTTAAATTTCGCGTCTGTAGCACACCATACTCGTGGTGTAGCAATTTTAATGGCCAGTAGTGTACTTAGAACGTACATGCCTCTATCCAGATGGTACGTTCGCATACTACTGAGTGTGTACCGACGTAACTATATTTATGACCCATTTCCCTTACAGTATTAATTCTTATTTTGAACCACTCACTCGCGAATGTACGTGCTCTTATTTTGCGTAGTCAATCGGGTGTATTCCTTAATAACATTACTTTTAATATTCAGTGGCTTAGTTCCCACAATTAACCTTTGCCTGTGTCGCAACGGCGCTTCACGCGAAATATTTATCAAGCGACATCTCCCATTTCAAAATTACGAAACCGGCTGACTAAGTTTCTAACAATTTGAATAGGGTGCTTACATAGCGTAGAGAGGTTCTGCATTCGATCAGCACCTCTGCTAATCATTTTTCCTTGACTGAAAGACTGCTGCAGCCCCCACTCAGCGTCGTGAGGACGAATAAGGGGCTATTTGGACGGAGAAATAGTGGACTCGATTTCGACAATCGACATAAACTGCTGGGAAGGCAATGTGTTAGCAACATGTCGCTCTTTCTGACCTGATCGCGAATACCAGGCTCACCTGGTAACCGTCACTTCGTTGGCATCCAGCTTTTCTAGTGCGTAGCTGAGTCACTGGAACTGAATTGGAAAACAGGTCCCCAGGACTCTTGTTGCCAACTTCCATTTACAGTCTTCCCAGAATCGGATTAAATGTAAGTTACAGAGAACTGCCCAACAGCTTTGGGGACCGCGACCTAGCCAGCAGACAGCGTGGACGTCGTGTCCCCAGAACGCGTCCGCACTACCTGGAAGCCCGCGTCACGGGAGAACAGCAGTGGCTGACGTGTCATCCAGGGGGCGTGACGCTCGTTGACACGGGATGACTGCGAACCGAGACTGGGGCCACTCCTGCTGGACGCAGTGTTTAATCTGCGCGGGAGCACAAAGTAGGAGACGGCAGATAAAGCCTGCTTGATGTTTACTTGTAGTGACTAACGCTGATCGCGGGAAATCTGTGTCCGTCACCAACAAACTCACAGACTAGAAAGTGTTCCTCTCTTATGACTCAAGTTTGTAACACGTACTAACTGCTGTTAATGTCACCCGCCAGGGCAGTTTGTTATTCTGTTTATACAACTGCATGACTACGTAGGTTGCTGTTTACAAAAATGACTTGTGCTTAGCAGAAAGGTTACTAGAGTTTGTTCAGCCAGCTAGCGTGAGAGGCAATGGTTAGTGACGCATATGACCAGCGTGCATCAGATGACTTAGGCGACTTGATTTTCCGAACTACCTTGCCGATGAAACTTCAGGGCAGTGAGAGTAACGAGGGAGCGCTTTTTGTGCCTTGATTCATTGCTGAGAAGGAAGATTTGGTGTTATGGGCTATAGCTACAACAGCCTATTTGGTGATAGTGCTTATTGGCTCTTCAAGATGAGAGATTAATTTTGGTACAACTCTCCTTGTAAATAGTCTACCTATAGCTGAGTGGTCAGCGTGACGGATTGCCGTCCTACGGGCTCGGGTTCGATTCCTGGCTGGGTCGGGGACTTTTTCCGCTCAGGGACGGGGTGTTGTGCTGTCTTCATCATCATTTGACCCCCACCCAGCGTGCACGTCGCCCACTGTGGCGTCGAATGTAATAAGTCCTACTCCAAGGCGGCCGGACCTGCCACGCAAGGGGCTTCCCGGCCAATGACGCCAAACGCTAATTTCCATTTTTCCTCGTAAATAAAATACATGCAATCTACTGATGCTCTGAGTAGACTCTGTTTCTCAAAATTCAACAGTCTCCGCATAGGAAAGCGAGTAGAATTTGTGAAACAAGGAGATGACTAGGCAGTTCCTTGTCGCCTAACACTAAGACTGTATCAAAATATAACAGTCTGCTTTCATGTGTTTAATGTTTCGCAGATCTTGCGAAATATTCCCTCCTACGAACTGATCAGAATGCCTCGGAGGTTAATTAAGACAGGAGACTCTTAGTGGTCTGCTAAATCTGGTAAAAGAGCAAGAAAAATGTTTGTTTCGTAAACAAATCAAATTACTTATCTCTATAGTATAATTTGAGGGATATACAATTTGTTCAGCGATCCTCCAGTTTCTCGCCCCATCAGAAAAATATGTTCTGCCAAACTCTGCAAAATACTCTTTTGGCCGGCCGCGGTGGTCTAGCAGTTCTGGCGCTGCAGTCCGGAACCGCGGGACTACTACGGTCGCAGGTTCGAATCCTGCCTCGGGCATGGGTGTGTGTGATGTTCTTAGGTTAGTTAGGTTTAAGTAGTTCTAAGTTCTAGGGGACTTATGACCTAAGATGTTGAGTCCCATAGTGCTCAGAGCCATTTGAACCATTTAGCCAAAATACTCTTTGACTGCAAGAATCACTTCCTTATTTGTGAATATTTCTTCCCAGCAAGCCAAAAGTTCAATTTAGACAACAGAAAGATGTCACTTAGCGCTAAGTCTAGTGAATAATATGGATGAGGAACTAGTTCAGAGCCCAGTTCATGCACTTTGACCATTTTTGTCGCTGATGTGTGTCGGATGGTGCAGTATCCTGATGAAAGAGAACATTTTTGATTGCCGACCGTGGTCTTTTCTCAGCCAATGCAAGTTTCAAACTATTCAACAACGTGGCATAATGGGGTCCATTTATTATTCTGCCTTTTACTAAGTAATCTATGAGGATTATTCCTTAGGAATCCCAAAAAATAGTGGCCATCATCCTACCAGCTGACAAAGACGTCTTTGCCTTCTTCAGAGCACTTTCACCAGCCATTGTTTTGACTGCCGTTTTGACTCTGCTGTATAATGATGGATCCAGGTTTCTTCAATAGTCACAGATCAACTGATATTAGGCTATTTCCCTTCCCTACAGTCACGACCAGTCCCTCGTGAGTAGTTCCCGATGTCCATGGGCACTCAAATCTCTGTTTCGCATCCGGGAGAACTATCTTACAAGTCGCTAATATCTCCTTCCCAGTTTAATTTTTACGAATATGCCCGTCAATGTGAAAGGTTTATGTGCAGACCTTGCCTGTAGTCAGTATTTTAGATATTCAGGAAACAGTCCACGCCGAAGATCACCTCTTATCGTTTTGGAAATGCCTGCCTCACAATGTTCAATCGAGGAAAGATGCAGTAGAAGACACTGGGAGCCATGTTAGGCTGGGTGGTGGGGTGAAGACATTCTCATTGAGCAAAATCGCTTCGTTCGGAGATTTCGGCAGCGTGTTTTCGTATGAATTTGCATCATACGAGCATAGCTTGCTTGTACCGCACAATGTCAGTCCCAAAGAACGCTCCGGATCACCTTGTCTGATGATGATTGAATCTGCCTTTTCGATTGTGGAGAATCCGTGTTTCCACTGCTTTCTCGGCGCCTTTGTGTCGGGTCATATTGAAGATCACAGCTCTTGTCCATGATGGCTAGGAGGCTAAGAATGTCATTTGCACGGGGCTGTGTGAGGTGCCGATCGACCTGTTTCATGTACCCCTACGGTACCCTACAGAGAAGGGAGGCTCCCCATAAGATCATGAAAATTTAGAAAGAAAACAATATCGCAGAACGGAAACGTCTCTTTGAAGGAAAATTAACAGGGGTGGGCCAAGCAAGCATGAAAATATCTGTACCATACCACACATGGATATATACCGGGTGATCAAAAAGTCAGTATAAATTTGAAAACTGAATAAATCACGGAATAATGTAGATAGAGAGGCACAAATTGAGACACATGCTTGGAATGACATGGGGTTTTATTAGAAATAAAAAAATACAAAGGTTCAAAAATGTCTGACAGATGGCGCTTCATCTGACCAGAATAGCAATAATTAGCATAACAAAGTAAGACAAAGCAAAGATGCTGTTCTTTACAGGAAATGCTCAATATGTCCACCATCGTTCCTCAACAGTAGCTGTAGTCGAGGAATAATGTTGTGAACAGCACTGCAAAGCATGTCCGGAGTCATGGTGAGGCATTGGCGTCGGATGTTGTCTTTCAGCATCCCTAGGGATGTCGGTCGATTACGATACACTTGCGACTTCAGGTAACCCCAAAGTCAATAATCGCACGGACTGAGGTCTGGGGATCTGGTAGGCCAAGCATGACGAAAGTGGCGGCTAAGCACACGATCATCACCAAACAACGCGCGCAAGAGATCTTTCACGCGCCTAGCAATGTGGGGTGGAGCGCCATCCTGCATAAACATCGTTCGTTCCAGCAGGTGTTTATCAGCCAGGCTGGGGATGATGCGATTCTGTAACATATTGGGGTACCTCCCACCCGTCACGGTAGCAGTTTTGCTGTCCAGCGTCATCTGTCGGACATTTTGCGAACTTTATTTTTTTTTTTTTTGTTCTAATAAAACCACATACCACATGTAATTCCAAGCATGTGTGTCAATTTATACCTCTCTATCTACATTATTGCGTGGTTTATTAAGTTTTCAAATTGATACTGACTTTTTGATCACCCTGTACTACTGAAGGGGCTTAACTATCTACAGCAGAAATCAACAGTCACTGTAACAATTTGGTCTATTACCATAAGGATCAACATACGAATTACCCACTGAGATAAGAAATGTACAAGGGAATTTAATTGCAAAATCTAAACTTGCCATGGGTGGATGAACACTATAAAAGCATAATTATGAAAGGAAATTGCGGATATGCCCAATAACTGCAATTGTGTTTAGTGGTTTAAAGAATGAATATCGAAAAATAAGTAATAACACCAGCAGAATCGCCAAAATGCATAATGAAAGCAACTAGCTGGCTGAAAACGGTAAAACTGTGCAATTAACCCCTGATTAAAGTTTACCAGCATTTTGTCCCTCTCCACTCAGTGACTGCATGGACGGTTCATTCTTACCACTCTCATACAGCGTGAATGTGGAAGTTGGTGAAGGCCAGAGTGGCCGAGCGGTTCTAGGCCCTACAGTCTGGAACCGCGCGACCGCTACGGTCGCAGGTTCAAATCCTGCCCCGGGCATGGATGTGTGTGATGTACTTAGGTTAGTTAGGTTTAAGTAGTTCTAAGTTCTAGGGGACTGATGACCATAGTTGTTAAGTCCCATAGTGCTCAGAGCCATTTGAAACATTTTGGAAGTTGGTGGCAGTAACAGCGAGTCCAACTGGCCTTCCGCACTCAGTACTTGTAGAAGACGTACTTCTGTATGACACCTCAGCATGTCTGTCCTCATCGATATGCCAGCAGCAAGTGTCCTCTTCGACTGTCTGTCCGCAGCGCTTTTCTGACAACTTTCTGAAGCTTGTCTGTTTCTGCCAGTATAGGAATCTCGCCGGCCAATGCAGCAGATCTCGCAAGTTCGGACCAACAATAATTTTGTAAATAAGTTAAAGAAACTCATTCTCTCACGGATTTTGTCATGATTAGCAACTCATGCTCTGGAATGGGAAGGAATCTTCCATGCAATAACAGGTTTCTAAACATGGACTACAGAGAAAGGTACACATAGCACTTGTATCCACAGGACATGTGGCCTGTAATTGAAGAAGTGTCATGATGATCTCTCCATTGGCAAAAGATTCCGGAATAGTCCCCCATTCGGATCTCCGGGAGGGGACTGCCAAGGGGGAGGTTACCATGAGAAAAAGATTGAATAATCAACGAAAGGACAACGTTCTACGAGTCGGGGCGTGGAATGTCAGAAGCTTGAACGTGGTAGGGAAACTAGAAAATCTGAAAAGGGAAATGCAAATGCTCAATCTAGATATAGTAGGGGTCAGTGAAGTGAAGTGGAAGGAAGACAAGGATTTCTGGTCAGATGAGTATAGGGTAATATCAACAGCAGCAGAAAATGGTATAACAGGTGTAGGATTCGTTATGATTAGGAAGGTAGGGCAGAGGGTGTGTTACTGTGAACAGTTCAGTGACCGGGTTGTTCTAATCAGAATCGACAGCAGACCAACACCGACAACGATAGTTCAGGTATACATGCCGACGTCGCAAGCTGAAGATGAACAGATAGAGAAAGTGTATGAGGATATTGAAAGGGTAATGCAGTATGTAAAGGGGGACGAAAATCTAATAGTCATGGGCGACAGGAATGCAGTTGTAGGGGAAGGAGTAGAAGAAAAGGTTACAGGAGAATATGGGCTTGGGACAAGGAATGAAAGAGGAGAAAGACCAATTGAGTTCTGTAACAAGTTTCAGCTAGTAATAGCGAATACCCTGTTCAAGAATCACAAGAGGAGGAGGTATACTTGGAAAAGGCCGGGATATACGGGAAGATTTCAATTAGATTACATCATGGTCAGACAGAGATTCCGAAATCAGATACTGGATTGTAAGGTATACCCAGGAGCAGATATAGACTCAGATCACAATATAGTAGTGATGAAGAGTCGGCTGAAGTTCAAGACATTAGTCAGGAAGAATCAATACGCAAAGAAGTGGGATACGGAAGTACTAAGGAATGACGAGATACGTTTGAAGTTCTCTAACGCTATAGATACAGCAATGACGAATAGCGCAGTAGGCAGTACAGTTGAAGAGGAATGGACATCTCTAAAAAGGGCCATCACAGAAGTTGGGAAGGAAAACATAGGTACAAAGAAGGTAGCTGCGAAGAAACCATGGGTAACAGAAGAAATATTTCAGTTGATTGATGAAAGGAGGAAGTACAAAGAAGATCCGGGAAAATCAGGAATACAGAAATACAATTCGCTGAGGAATGAAATAAATAGGAAGTGCAGGGAAGCTAAGACGAAATGGCTGCAGGAAAAATGTGAAGACATCGAAAAAGATATGATCGTCGGAAGGACAGACTCAGCATACAGGAAAGTCAAAAGAACCTTTGGTGACATTAAAAGCAACGGTGGTAACATTAAGAGTGCAACGGGAATTCCACTGTTAAATGCAGAGGAGAGAGCAGATAGGTGGAAAGAATACATTGAAAGCCTCTATGAGGGTGACGATTTGTCTGATGTGATAGAAGAAGAAACAGGAGTCGATTTAGAAGAGATAGGGGATCCAGTATTAGAATCGGAATTTAAAAGAGCTTTGGAGGACTTACGGTCAAATGAGGCAAAAGGGATAGATAACATTCCATCAGAATTTCTAAAACCATTGGGGGAAGTGGCAACAAAACGACTATTCACGTTAGTGTGTAGAATATATGAGTCTGGCGATATACCATCTGACTTTCGGAAAAGCATCATCCACACAATTCAGAAGACGGCAAGAGCTGACAAGTGCGAGAATTATCGCACAATCAGCTTAACAGCTCATGCATCGAAGCTGCTTACAAGAATAATATGCCGGCCGCAGTGGCCGTGCGGTTCGGGCGCTGCAGTCCGGAACCGCGGGACTGCTACGGTCGCAGGTTCGAATCCTGCCTCGGGCATGGGTGTGTGTGATGTCCTTAGGTTAGTTAGGTTTAAGTAGTTCTAAGTTCTAGGGGACTTATGGCCTAAGATGTTGAGTCTCATAGTGCTCCGAGCCATTTGAACCATTTGAATAATATACAGAAGAATGGAAAAGAAAATTGAGAATGCGCTAGGAAAAGTAAAGGGACGAGAGAGGCAGTTCTGACGTTACGGCTAGTAATGGAAGCAAGGCTAAAGAAAAATCAGACACTTTCATAGGATTTGTCGACCTGGAAAAAGCGTTCGGCAATATAAAACGGTGCAAGCTGTTCGGGATTCTGAAATAGTAGGGGTAAGCTATAGGGAGAGACGGGTCATATACAATATGTACAACAACCAAGAGGTGGTGGTGGTGGTGGTGGTTAGTGTTTAACGTCCCGTCGACAACGAGGTCATTAGAGACGGCGCGCAAGCTCGGTTTAAGGAAGGATTGGGAAGGAACTCGGCCGTGCCCTTTCAAAGGAACCATCCCGGCATTTTGCCTGAAACGATTTAGGGAAATCACGGGAAACCTAAATCAGGATAGCCGGAGACGGGATTGAACCGTCGTCCTCCCGAATGCGAGTCCAGTGTGCTAACCACTGCGCCACCTCGCTCGGTCCAACCAAGAGGGAATAATAAGAGTGGACGATCAAGAACGAAGTGCTCGTATTAAGAAGGGTGTAAGACAATGCTGTAGCCTTTCGCCCCTACTCTTCAATCTGTACATCGAGGAAGCAATGATGGAAATAAAAGAAAGGTTTAGGAGTGGAATTAAAATACAAGGTGAAAGGATATCAATGATACGATTCGCTGATGACATTGCTATCCTGAGTGAAAGTGAAGAAGAATTAAATGATCTGCTGAACGGAATGAACAGTCTAATGAGTACGCAGTATGGTTTGAGAGTAAATCGGAGAAAGACGAAGGTAATGAGAAGTAGGAGAAAAGAGAACAGCGAGAAACTTAACATCAGGATTGATGGTCACGAAGTCAATGAAGTTAAGGAATTCTGCTACCTAGGCAGTAAAATAACCAATGACGGACGGAGCAAGAAGGACATCAAAAGCAGACTCGCTATGGCAAAAAAGGCATTTCTGGCCAAGAGAAGTCTACTAATATCAAATACCGGCCTTAATTTGAGGAAGAAATTTCTAAGGATGTACGTCTGGAGTAGTGAAACATGGACTGTGGGAAAACCGGAACAGAAGAGAATCGAAGCATTTGAGATGTGGTGCTATAGACGAATGTTGAAAATTAGGTGGACTGGTAAGGTAAGGAATGAGGAGGTTCTACGCAAAATCGGAGAGGAAAGGAATATGTGGAAAACACTGATAAGGAGAAGGGACAGGATGATAGGACATCTGCTAAGACATGAGGGAATGACTTCCATGGTACTAGAGGGAGCTGTAGAGGGCAAAAGCTGTAGAGGAAGACAGGGATTGGAATACGTCAAGCAAATAATTGAGGACGTAGGTTGCAAATGCTACTCTGAGATGAAGAGGTTAGCACAGGAAAGGAATTTGTGGCGGGCCCATCAAACCAGTCAGTAGACTGATGACAAAAAAAAAAAAAAAAAAAAAAAAAAAAAAAAAAAAAAAAAAAAAAAAAAACCTGCAATATGTGGAAAAGCACAAGTGTTACAGAAATAACTATTTAATGCCTATCAGAGAGCCTACTGCAAGGATTTTAAACTAACAATCTTTCACGCCGAAACTGCAGAGTAACGGCAGATTCCACACTTCTCCCATCCTGATGTCTGTACCTGGCTGCACATGTTACCTTTCAAAAAATATCACCTTAGATATCGTAGAATGGAATTTTATGGCAGATAGGTTGACCCTTGGTGGCATGCAGTGTTCTGAGATGCGAATTCTGCACTGGCTGTCCGCTCTTCAGAACAGCTCTCAGCTCTGAACACGTTTGTAGCCATTCCTTGTTCTTTTAAGAAAACTCCTATGTCGCCCGAGCCAGCAAGGTAGCTTTCAGAGTTGCAGAAAATAACAGATACCTCACTGTAATAAAAGGAAGTGTAGAGGAGAAGTTTTTTGGAACACTGTTCGGAGAAAAACAGCGATCTATTAACATTAACAGCGATCTATTAACATTATAACTTACTCAGTACACACAGTCGTGATCGCATTTAAGTTGCTTATTTTTATTTTTAGATGATCTCCCGATCTTCTAAGGGATCATCTTCATATCTTATATTCCTTGATGATCACAGAAACCGTTGGCGTGGAGCAGATCCATTTGTGCTGGCTTGGGGAACGCTGCTAGTTGAGCAGGCGAAGCAATTAGCTGGGCAATCATCGGTAGTCTTAAATATTGCCTGCAGCTATGATGCAGAGTTAAAGGATCAGCTACATTGACCATGGGGACACACTGACGTCATGAAATATGTTGCGTGACAGTTTGTAAATAAGCTGCCGTCTAACACCTGACACACCTGCAACATTCCTGCTGCTGCCTCAGTTTGGCGGGATCTTTGTGAATGGGTGACAACAGCTGTTAAACCCAACGGGCAGCGACATTTACATGTCCAAGATATTGTGCAGGCTACTGAAAACTAATCCATGATTAAGTTTCACTTTTTCCACTGATGCCTCGAGTGTGATCTTCAAGCAACACTTCTCTTACGATTACCAGTTCTTCACAGAGAAACAGCCTAACACTTTTTTTCTTCGTCATTCAGACTAGCAGAAGGGTTTGATGCAGTGTTGTTCTCGAATTACCATGTGATATTCAACTTTATTAACGGGCTACGATATTTTGGTTTTCTCCGTTTATAGCGTTTTAAGGTACTTCCGTGTATCTATTTTAATGCGTGTCAGATCTACAGATGTTTATCTGCAAACAAACAAAAATTAATTACATAACTTTACTTATTTATTTATTTATTTTCGGAAAGAATACGCTGAAAATGTTATGGGGAACCAAAGCCTGCGATTTAGAGGTGGAGCACTTGAAAGATGCAACAGATCTACCAAAGAGACTGACTACACTACGCTTGTCCGTCCTCTTTTGGAGTAATTCTGGGCTGTGTGGCATCTTTACCAAATAGGATTAACGGAGTATATCGAGAAAGTTCAAAGAAGAGCAGCACGTTTTGTACTGTCGAGAAACAGGGGAAAGAATATCAAGAACGTGATACAGGATTTGGGATGGACATCATTAAAGCAAAGGCGTTTCTCGCTGCAGCGAGATCTTCTCACGAAATTTCAATCATCATCTTTCTCCTCCGAATGCTAAAATATTTTGTTGACGCCAACCTACATAAGGAGAAATGATCATCATAATGAGGGAAATCAGAGCTCGTACGGAAAGATATAGATGTTCTTTTTTCCCGCGCGCTGTTCAAGAGTGAAATAATAATTATTGTGAAGGTGATTCGATGAACCACCTGCCAGGCACTTTAGTGCGATTTGCGGAGTATCCATGTAGATGTAGATGTAGATGAAATTTACGGCTACTCCTTAGATATAATATTCATTTTTCAGTAGCTTTTAATCTCCAGAGAATATATTTTTCACTCTGAAGTGGAATGTGTTATAAATCTTTGGTCATAAATTAAATGTCTGTGTCGTCCTATTAACAATATTGTCAACGAGTTAGCTGTCTAAATTCTAGGCTGTACAGCGGCCTTAGTTTAGAAAGTGTTACTGCTAAAAGATGTATAAGCTACTTTTCTCACGGCTTTTTCAATATATTTTCTTTTTGTTGAGAATAGCAGGTCAAACCTAATTGTCTGACACATATACCTTTTCTGTAGCTAAAATTAACACCCTCCAGTACTCTTCATCTCTCTGTTTATCAATATATTGCTTCATTCAGTAACTTGAAAGCACGTAATGTTGAAGGAAACGGCTCTTAGTTCGTTCCACAGTGTGTTTGGAAACCGTTTTTAAGGAAATATGTTCCAGGCGTCAAACTGGTACACCTTCCGAAGTCTACACTGATTTTATAACCTCTAATAGCATCTAATCGACATCTGCCGACTTACATTCAATCTTTTAGTGTTCTGTGAAATTCACCAGACTGCTTAGTATTACCGAAACAAAAACAATTTCTTTTAAAACTTCCTGGCAGATTAAAACTGTGTGCCCGACCGAGACTCGAACTCGGGACCTGGCAGAAGTAAAGCTGTGAGTACCGGGCATGAGTCGTGCTTCGGTAGCTCTGATGGTAGAGCACTCGCCCGCGAAAGGCAAAGGTCCTGAGTTCGAGTCTCGGTTGGGCACACAGTTTTAATCTACCAGGAAGTTTCGTATCAGCGCACACTCCGCTGCAGAGTGAAAATCTCATTCTGGAAACAATTTCTTTTACTTCTGTTCCTTACTATTCTTTCTCTCTCGACTTATTCTTGTAGTATTATTTTCCCCTTTGTCAACATTCAGTTGAGTTTAAGAGGCACTTGCTATCTACACGAACGTTTTATCTTATCTCGTCGCAGTTGTCCTGAAAACAGGGGTGAGTTGCATTCTGTGAACTTTGTTTCATAAATTCTTCTATTCTTTCTACAAACATTCCGTTTGTTGTATATCCAAGTGACAGATACTGATCCATCTACCGCCAGGTTATACAGTTTATTTTTCGCTATCGTCAATAGGCTGAATTCCATGATATGACATGACTCACCCTATTCCCCTCCTACAATCTACATTTTTAGGATTGTGTTTCCGATACGTATTTCGTCAGGGTCTGGTGAAGCAATCGCACCTACATACTGCGATAATCTGCTTCGCTAGTGGCTTATGGTAAAATTTTTCAATGTCGTTAGGTTTCGACTGAACATATGTTATTGTCGATGTACTCTACGCACAATGGAAATCAAACGACTTTGAAGAATTTCACTGTGGGCAACCAGTGAAGCAGAATTTCGCAGTACGCAGGGGCGACTGCTTCACCAGATCATGATGAATAGTGTCATATCAGTCAGACGACAGATACTTCCCTTCGAAATAAATTTTTTTGAATCATGAGTCTCCTGATTGGTCTGATGTGACACGCCACGAATTTCTTTTCTATGCCAACCTTTTCGCCTCATATGTCCTCAATTATTTGCTACATATATATTCCAATCTTTGTTTTCCTCTACTGTTTTACCCTCTAGAGTTCCCTCGAGTACCGTGAAAGTTTTTCCCTGATGTCTTAAAAGATATCCTATCATTCTATCCCTTCTTCTTGTCAATCTTTTTGATATACAGTATTTCCCCATCGATTAAGCAGAGAACCTCATCATTCCTTACTTTATTATTTTTTTGATTGTTTCTCCACAGCCCATGTCTCACTACCATACAATGATGAACTCCAAACGTACGACCTCAGAAACCTTTTCCTCAGATTAAGGCCTATGTTTGATACCAGTAGGCTTCTCATGCCCAGGAATGCCTTTTTTGCCAGTGCTAGTCTGCTTTCCATGTTCTCCTTGTTCCGTCTATCTTCGGTTATTTTGGTTATTTTGTTGCCTACGCAGCAGAATTTCTTTACTTTGTCAACTTCGTGTCCACCAGTTATGATGTTAAATTTCTCATTGTTCCCATTTCAGCTACTTGTCATTAATTTTCTTTCTCTTCGATTTACTCACAGTTCATATTCTGCCTCATTAGACTGTTCATTCCATACAATAGATCCTGGAAATCTTCTTCCGTTTCACTGATGATAGCAATGTCATCGGCGAGCCTTGTCACTAATATCCTTTCACATTGAATTTTAATCCCGTTCTGGAACCTTTCTTTTATTTCCGTCATCGCTTCTTCGATGTATAGACTGAATAGTGGGGGCGAAAGACTACATCTTTTTAAGCCGTGCACTTCCTTCTTCACCTTCCTCTCTTACTGTTCCCTCTTGTACCTTGTATACAGAGTGAAGAAAAATTCGCGCACTCGGACTTCGCAGAACGATCGCGCACATACTAGCAATACAAGAATGTCTGTCACAAAATTTCGTCCTGCTCTTACTTCTGGGTGTAAATGGACGTTAAATATTGGCAATCTGACAACACTGTAATTACGTGTACGGTAAGTACTTCTGTCAGGAATAATATTGGTCCTGTGCAGACGGTGCAGCGGATAGCATTTTGGGTTAGTATGAAGGAGATCAAGGATTCGATTCTGGGTCGAGGCGTATTTGTTTTTACTTGCCAGTTGCATTCTGCCATATAATTCTGTAGAATACACCTTTTCTTAAGCCACGTGTATTCGACAGTTACATAGTACATATTTAGAAATTATTTGCAAAGCCAGTTTCTAGTTCTATTGGTGACGGAAGGCCATAACGAAATGTAATGGACTTCAATGTGGCAAGAATAATAGTTGGTACTAATCGATGGGGCCATTTGGGGGAGATATACATCTAGTAGGTGCAATAGTGTGAAAGAATTTGCGTCCATGACGTGCAAAAGGCTTCTTTAAAAGCTGACCAGTGAAAATGATCGTTCTTACATTTCTGTATTCGTAGTATGTAAGTGAAAATGTTTTGTAGAAGACCTACTGTAATCATTGTATGACGAATAAGTCATCGAATACCGTATCGCTCAGACAACATGTAGCAAATAAAAACAAATACGCCTCGACCCAGAATCGAAACGTTGACCTCCTGCATACAAACTCAAAACGCTATCCAGTGCACCATCTTCACAGCCCTACTGTTAGTATCTGACAGACACTTACTGTACATGTGCTTTAGAGTGTTGCCATAGTGCCACTCTTTAACGTCCATTTACTGCAGGAAATATGGGAAGGACGAAATTTTATAAGAGACATTTTTGTTTTCTAGTATGTGTGGAATCGCGCTGCGATGTCCGAGTGCGCGAATTTCTTTTCACCCTGTGTGTTGTATATTACCCATGTTTCGCTATAGCTTACTCCTATTTTTCTCAGAACTTTGAACATGTTGCACCATTTTCCATTGTCCAAAGCTTTCAATAGGGTGACAAATACAAGGAACGTCAGAACTGCCTCTCTGGTGCTTTACCCCTTCCCTAAACCCAAAATGATCGTCATCTGACATATCTTCAATTTTCTTACTATTTCATACTTTTGTATATTATTCCTGTCAGCAACTTGGATGCATGAGCTGTTTAGCTGATCGTGCGATGTTTCTCGCATTTGTCGGCTCTTTCAATCTTCGGAATTCTGTGAATGATGTTTTTCTGAAAGTCCGCTGACCTGTCGCTAGTCTCATACATTCTACACAGCAATGCGAATAGTAGTTTTGTTGTCTCTTTCCCCAATGATTTTAGAAACTCCGAAGGAATGTTCTCTATTCCTTCCACATTATTTGTTTGATTTCAAGTCTTCCAGACTTCTCTTAAATTCTAACATTGGATATCCTTTCTCTTCCCTATCGATTCACATTTCTTCTTCTGTCACGTCACAGACTAATTCTCCCCCTCATAGAGGCTCTCAATGTACGCTTTCCACCTATCTGCTCTCTCCTCTGCATTTGCCGGCCGCTGTCACCGAGCGGTTCTAGACGCTTCAGTTTGGAACCGCATGACCGCTACGGTCGTAGGTTCGAATCCTGTCTCGGGCGTGGATGTGTGTGATGTCCTTAGGTTAGTTAGGTTTAAGTAGTTCTAAGCTCTATGGGACTGATCACCTCAGATGTTAAGTCCCATAGTGCTCAGAGCCATTTGAACCATCCTCTGCATTTGACAGTGGAATTCCATTATTTTCTTAATGTTAGCTCGTTTGCTTTTAATTTAACCAAAGAGTGTTTTGACTTTTCTATATACTGTCAGTCTTTCCGAGAATCATTCCTTTTTAGATTTCTTCACATTTTACATGCAGCCTTTTCACCTTTCTTCCATTTATTTCCCATTTATTTCATTCCTAAGTGACTTGCATTTCTGTATTTCTGAATTTCCAGAAACATTTTTGTATTTCCTTCTTTTGTCAATCTACTGCAGTATTTCTTCTGTTATCCATGGTTACTTCGCAGTTATCTTCCTTGTACCTATGTTTCTCTTTCTAACTTCTGTGACTGCCCTTTTTAGAGATGTCCATTCCTCTTCAACTAGACTGCCTACTGAGCTATTCGTTATCGCAATACCTGCACCCTTAGAGAACTTCAAGCATATCTCTTCATTCCCTAGGATTTCCATAGCCCACTTCTTTGTGCATTGATTCTTCCTGTCCAGCCACTTAAACTACGGTTCAATCGGGAGTCCGGCCATCCTGATTTAGGTTTTCCGTGATTTCCCTAAATCGCTCCAGGCAAATGCCGTGATGGTTCCTTTGAAAGGGCACGGCCCACTTCCTTCCCCGTCCTTCCCTAATCCTATGAGACCGATGGCCTCGTAGTTTGGTCTCTCCCCCAAACAGCCCAATCTAGCCACTTTAACTTCATCCTACTCTGCATCATTACTCAGTTGTGACCTGGATCTCTTTCTGCTCCTGAGAATCCCTTGAAGTCCAAAATCTGATTTCAGAATCTTTGCTGATCACGATGTAATCTCTTCCTATATCTCCCGCCCTTTTCGAAGTATACCATATCCTGTTGTGATTCTTGAACAAAGTATTAGCTATAACCATTTGAAATTTATTGCAGAACTAAATTACTCTTTCTCGTCTTTCATTCCTACTACCAAGCCCATATTCTCCCATAACTCTTTCTTCCAATCTTTCCCCTACCGTTCTTTTCAATGCCCCATGATTGTTTGTTTTCCTCTGTCTTTAGATACCGAATTACCCTTGCAGTGTCCTCACATACTTCATCTGTCTCTTCATCTTCTGCTTGCGACGTCGACATGTGTGACTGAACTATCGTAGTCGGTATTGATTTGCTGTCGGTTCTGACGAGAACAACCCTGACATTGAACTGTTCTACGTAACTCGCTCTCTGCCCTACCTTTCTATTCATAACAAATACTATTACCTTAATACCAGTTTCTTCTGCTGCTGCTGTTGACACTATCCTGCACTCATCTAACTAGAGATCCTTGTCTTCCATTGGTGTGCTAGCGCTCCAGGTGTTGTCCATCATTGAGTTGCTGAGTGATTTAATGCGCTGTGGCCTTTTATTTCAGGTTAAAACCAGCGACAGTCAGAAGCAACGCTTGTCAATCAATGGATCGTTGTCCACAACAGTTGACTAGAAAGGCGGCAGTTTTACCTATATCGACTATTCCATGAAGAAACCGCCCACGATCTGGCTGTCTAGCATCGAGCGGCTTGTCCACTCTGCACACGACTATCACGCGATGGCGATCACTGGGTCTGACGGCGTCCCATACGTGTGACACACCAATGTACACATGCCCCTGAGCAGTGTCATAGCTAGGTAGTTTGGCAACCGATGCAGTGTTTTAACTTGTCATCTTCCCCCTCCCCGTCCCCGACTCCCATCCCCCTCACAAAGACATCAAATATTTTTTGGGGCGAGAAAGGAGCAGTTTTTGTTATAAGTGTTTAAGTAAGAAAAATGTAGTGTCAACTATTTTGTATATCCTTTTTGTGAATGGAAATAAACAAGTAAAACTTGTTTTTATAAATAACATACTTCAATTGATTATTAATGAAGCAGCATGTAAGCGAAGATCTTCTTGGTGAGTTGAACATGTAGCTTAGAATCTGTTTCTTCTTTTTATGCTGCAAATTTTGAAATTGCGTCGTCAAAATCGATATCTTTATCTACACTCTTTTCGACTCACAAAACTGCAAATTAGAGAGATTAGTTTGACTCATAGTGGACCTAAGATAATTATTAATTAATCTGAATTTTGGAAAAACCCTCTCTTTCCTTCTCACCTCCCTTAAGACTAAGAGAAGAAAGAAAATGACGTACAAAACATATTCATAAGCGATTCCATTTACTGACGTATAAATGAATATATGTTTTATTCAGTCTTCTGTAAGATACACAGGGTGTAACAAAAAGGTATGGCCAAACTTTCAGGAAACTTTCCTTGAACTTTCCTTACGGAGGTTGAAAATATGTTGTATGGACATGGGTCCCGAAAAACTTCATTTCCAGGTTAGAACTCAGTTTATTCAACTCGTTGACACGTTAAGCATGGCAAAAACACAATAAAAGAACATATAAGCACGGTATGAAGCTCTTTCCCAAATGAAATATTCAGAATTCCGTCCGTGAGCATGGACACAAGCGTCAGCCCTCCGTCAAAATGTATCCTTGATGCACTGATGTATGCCTGCGTATCAGTGTTGTTTTACAGCCTTCCACAATACGGCTACGAAGACTCTGTATATCTTGTACCCGGGTTCCTTGTAGAATAGCTATCAAATGCTCCCGCAAACAAAAGTCTAGTGGGTTTAGGTCCGAATATCGTGGAGGCCAAGGAACTGGTCCACCTCTGCCTATCCATCCGTCACGGAATCTTTTATTTAGAAGCCTACGAGCGTTAACAGTGAGAAAACGAATAGTTCCATCATACATGAAGCACATGTTTTGTCGCACTCATAAAGTCACATACTCTTGCCCGAACAGGTAAAGTATTCTCTAAGAAAGCATGGTACGTTTCTCTGTTGAGTCTCGCTGGATTAGCATGAGGCGCTGACAGTCACCAATAATGCTGCCCCTAAAGTTGACATAAAATATTTTTTGATGAAGTGATTTCACAAATTCGTGACGATCCTCGACATTCCATAATAAGAAATACGCTTGGACACAAAACTGAAACTTGTGGGACTCCTTTCCTGATTTCTCCCTTGTCACAAAACTTTTTTCTCCTTCAAACATTATCTGAATTATCCAGCACAACTTTCTACCTTTCGTTTATTAAGTATGATTCAGACCAGTTATGTTTCCCATGATCATTGTGATAATGAAGAGAAGTAGAAAATAAGGTCTAATACGGAAATGAAGCGTTTTCGGACCGATTTCCATGTATTTCATTCCTCTATAAGTGAGGAATGATTCCTAAATGTTTGACCGTAACACCTTGTATCTTACGGAAGAAAACACTCACACCTCCCCGGTCACGCACGATAGTACAGAAATGCCAACAATCGCGTCTGGTCAGGCGCACAATAATGGGAGATTAACGTGAAACAATAATTCCAAAAATGACTCCGGTTACACTAATACAGACTTATAGACAATAAAAAAAGTTTTCTTTACACGCTGTTTTAGCGGTATACGCGCATGCAGAGGGGTCAGGCCCAACGCATAATCTCTATACATGCATGGCCATACCCACAAGTGTCTGCAGTGAAATGACAGAAAAAAAAAATTCGTGCCACGAAACCTAAACAAGTTTTGTCGATCCAATAGAGCTGAAACCGGGTACGGACCGTACTCACCTCAACTCCCTCGTCACGCCACTGCCCCGTGGCGATGACACTGCTCTTACTCAAACGCAACAGTATCTCGAGCTCAGTTGACAATACGTTTATATTTGAGTTACCATGGCATATATTTCAAATTTTTCACCCACAGTAAATTAATATTCCTCCATCAAAATTTCAGAGATGTCAGTAGTGCACAGGACTCGTTGTTAGGAGAAGAGGGTTGAATCATCAGAAAGGTAAATTAAAATATCCAGGTACTGAGAATGGAAGTAGAGGGTGGTTATGAAGATGCTGGCAATACTAAAGAGAAATAGAATCCAGTATCGACATAGCTGAAAGGATGTTATTCGAAAACAATATAGTAGTTCGTATGATCTTTCACGATCTGTAAATGTGGAGGATATAGGCAGCAACATCACATCACATCTACATCTACGTGATTGCTCTACTATTCACAGTAAAGTGCCTGGCAGAGGGTTCAATGAACCACCTTCAAGCTGTCTCTCTACCATTCCACTCTGGAACGGCACGCGGGAAAAAACGAGCACTTAAATTTTTCTGTGCGAGCCCTGATTTCTCTTATTTTATCATGATGATCATTTCTCCGTATGAAGGTAGGCACCAACAGAATGTTTTCGCAATCGGAGGAGAAAACTGGTGATTGAAATATCATGAGAAGATCCCGCCGCAACGAAAATCGCCCTTGTTTTAATGATTGCCACTCCAATTCACATATCATGCCGGTGACACTATCTCCCCTATATCGCGATAATACAAAACGAGCTGCCCTTCTTTGTACTTTTTCGATGTCATCCGTCAGTCCCACCTGACATTAGATGAGATTTGGAGTGAACAGAGATAATGACTGCCAGCTTAAATTTCGTGTTCCCAAGCCCAGATGATAGAGATATAGCATATCTCATGTCCGTTGGTTCGGCTGAATGAACTGACCTGGTGGTCACAGCTCTGGAGCCATAACTGGAGTGCCCCTCTACATCTCCACCCTACCATCCCAGTTTTTCTAAATTATTACAGGCAAATGCGGGAGTTTCTTCTGCAACTCCGCAGTCACATTCCCTCAGCACGCTTGTCCAGTTAAGGAAGACCTCCGTCTCCGATGAACTTGACCTTGGCAATACTCTACACTCGTACCAGCCTTCCTCCCTTCCTTGAGGCAGTCCACGAGTGACATACGGACGTCAGAAGTTCCTCCAGTGGCTGTCAAGGCCGGCAGCCACCTAGGCAGGCAGCGGCGGGCGCCTTCAGCTCGCTCTGGGCCCTTCCCCGGCGAAACGGAAGTGACGTTGTTTTCGGTCTTCCGGTGCCGGAAGCGCGGCCAGCTGTGGGCCGCTCCGATTCGCGGTAGCCGCTATCGGCTTCGGACGCCATCCGTCGGAAGTGAATCACCGCAGGGTGCAGACCTACGTGCACGCTGGTGCAGGCGCAGCCCACGCGCTTTGGTGTATGCGACACACGCCATGTGCGGATCCACGGTTCGGTTCAGTGAAGGGGAATCACAGTGTCCTAATGTCCCACGTTTCTTAAATACAAGTTGCCGTCACCCCAATTTATGATTCAAATGGCTCTGAGCACTATGGGACTTAACATCTATGGTCATCAGTCCCCTAGAAATTAGAACTACTTAAACATAACTAACCTAAGGACATCACGTGGCAGAGAAAATCCCTGACCCCGCCGGTAATCGAACCCGGGCGCGGGAAGCGAGAACGCTACCGCACGACCACGAGCTGCGGACACCCCAATTTATAACGAGCCACAGAAGCTTAAGAACAATAAAGTATACACCACATTTTAGTATGAAAAAATAATGCGTTAACACCAATGCGTAGCACATAGCTTTAGAACGAGTACAAAGAAATTTCACTCCAAAGAAATACAGAGTGAAAAAAAAAAAAAGGTGTTCAAATGTGTGTGAAATCTTTTGGGACTTAACTGCTAAGGTCATCAGTTCCTAAGCTTACACACTACTTAGCCTAAATTATCCTAAGGACAAACACAGACACCCATACCCGGGGGAGGAATCGAACCTCCGCCGGAACCAGCCGTACAGTCCATGACTGCAGCGCCTCAGACCGCTCGGCTTATCCCGCGCGACTAAAGAGTGTCCACACGTTATCTTTACAACTTAGGACTTTTCTAATTCTAAAACTGTAATAGATATTTATAAATGGTTTTCAATAAGTGATAACTCATAAAGTCATTTTTACCTTCCAGGTGACGCATTTTTGACACAAAATTGAACTGGAAAACTTGATCAAATATGGACGCCACAGGAGAAAGCTCAGTATGCGGCCTGTTTCATAGAGACGACATTCGATACCCAAATGCAACGAAACGCTCGAACACGGTATGGAAGGCAACCACCGTCCCCGATAAACTATTCGGACTTGGCGTACGTCATTAATGGAAACTGGAAACGTTTTCCCTAAAACGTGAGCGGGTCGCCCGTATCTTTCAGACTTAAACGTAGACAAGGCACGGCTGGCGTTTGCAAGGTATACGTCAAAATCGGTGGGTACGGCAGTCAGAGTTGTAAATGAGACGATCAACAGAACAGAACGTCTTGTATAAGAGGTTACGACCATATACCTGCAAGGCAAAGCTGCTTGAGGCATTAATGCTAATGGGCAAACATAAGAATATGCTAGGCAAGATTCACGCAAACAGCGACTTTCTGGAAAAGATTTGTTTCCCTGATGAGGCAACGTTTCATGTACCCGGAAAACTGAATCGTGATAAAGTTCAGGTATGGGGTTCACAGCATCCTCAGGTGACACGTGAAATGGAAAGAGACATTCCCAACGTCCATATTTTTTCATCGAGTCTACCGTAAACGGTGGAGTTTGCCTGGGCATGTTACAAAAGTTTCCTGTGCCACAACTGGGAGGTCTGCAACCGTATATCATATTCCAGCAGGATGCGGCACCACCCTGGTCCCAAAATGTGCGTCAGTTTCTAGATGAAAGGTTTCCGGTTAGGTGGATTGGACGAGATGGTTCAATTCGATGGCCGCCACGATCCCCTGACCTCGCACAACTAGACTTCTTCCTGTGCAGTTTTGTAAAGGATCTTGTGTATCGAATCAAGCACCGAACAAATGTTATAAGCCTACAGAACTTCAAGGCACTCATTCGCAGTGTATCCTAACATGTCATCATGGAGGTCTGGAATTGTAGGTAGAGAGAAATGAAATTCCGACTAGACATCATCCGTGCCACTAAGGGTCCACACGTACAGGGTGTTTCAAAAATGACCGGTATATTTGAAACGGCAATAAAAACTAAACGAGCAGCGATAGAAATACACCGTTTGTTGCAATATGCTTGGGACAACAGTACATTTTCAGGCGGACAAACTTTCGAAATTACAGTAGTTACAATTTTCAACAACAGATGGCGCTGCAAGTGATGTGAAAGAGATAGAAGACAACGCAGTCTGTGGGTGCGCCATTCTGTACGTCGTCTTTCTGCTGTAAGCGTGTGCTGTTCACAACGTGCAAGTGTGCTGTAGACAACATGGTTTATTCCTTAGAACAGAGGATTTTTCTGGTGTTGGAATTCCACCGCCTAGAACACAGTGTTGTTGCAACAAGACGAAGTTTTCAGCGGAGGTTTAATGTAACCAAAGGACCGAAAAGCGATACAATAAAGGATCTTTGAAAAATTTCAACGGACTGGGAACGTGACGGATGAACGTGCTGGAAAGGTAGGGCGACCGCGTATGGCAACCACAGAGGGCAACGCGCAGCTAGTGCAGCAGGTGATCCAACAGCGGCCTCGGGTTTCCGTTCGCCGTGTTGCAGCTGCGGTCCAAATGACGCCAACGTCCACGTATCGTCTCATGCGCCAGAGTTTACGCCTCTATCCATACAAAATTCAAACGCGGCAACCCCTCAGCGCCGCTACCATTGCTGCACGAGAGACATTCGCTAACGATATAGTGCACAGGATTGATGACGGCGATATGCATGTGGGCAGCATTTGGTTTACTGACGAAGCTTATTTTTACCTGGACGGCTTCGTCAATAAACAGAACTGGCGCATATGGGGAACCGAAAAGCCCCATGTTGCAGTCCCATCGTCCCTGCATCCTCAAAAAGTACTGGTCTGGGCCGCCATTTCTTCCAAAGGAATCATTGGCCCATTTTTCAGATCCGAAACGATTACTGCATCACGCTATCTGGACATTCTTCGTGAATTTGTGGCGGTACAAACTGCCTTAGACGACACTGCGAACACCTCGTGGTTTATGCAAGATGGTGCCCGGCCACATCGCACGGCCGACGTCTTTAATTTCCTGAATGAATATTTCGATGATCGTGTGATTGCTTTGGGCTATCCGAAACATACAGGAGGCGGCGTGGATTGGCCTCCCTATTCGCCAGACATGAACCCCTGTGACTTCTTTCTGTGGGGACACTTGAAAGACCAGGTGTACCGCCAGAATCCAGAAACAATTGAACAGCTGAAGCAGTACATCTCATCTGCATGTGAAGCCATTCCGCCCGACACGTTGTCAAAGGTTTCGGGTAATTTCATTCAGAGACTACGCCATATTATTGCTACGCATGGTGAATATGTGGAAAATATCGTACTATAGAGTTTCCCAGACCGCAGCGCCATCTGTTGTTGAAAATTGTAACTACTGTAATTTCGAAAGTTTGTCTGCCTGAAAATGTACTGTTGTCCCAAGCATATTGCAACAAATGGTGTATTTCTATCGCTGCTCGTTTAGTTTTTATTGCCGTTTCAAATATACCAGTCATTTTTGAAACACCCTGTAGTTGTGTATGAACGAGGAAACAAAAAGTTATGAGTTATCACATGTTGAAAACCATCTGTTAATATCTAGGATAATTTTAAAGGTATTAAAGTTATAAATTGTTAAGATAAATTTTGGACACGCTGTATATCAACTGAAAAACATGCGTCCAAATACTTGAGTAGTACCTGTGTCATGTAACTGATTTAGGACCTATGTTAGCAACAAATAGTACAAAATGGATATCTGCAGTGACCATTGTCGGTATCTTATTTGGACTATCACTGTGAACGAAGATATGCAGACTATAGCCTATAGGATAGTGTGAATGAGAAGATTGCGATTATCTGTGTTTTTCAGCCGCTTCCGTGTATGTTTGGGGAGGTCAGTCTTCCTGTTATTTTCTTCTTAGTTGAGGGTATTTCGCAGTCTGCCTTCTCTATTCAACTTCCTGAGGTTAGCCGATTCTACCCTCACCGAATCGTATTTCTTGTTGGCAACAGGAGCAATCAGCCTGTGAATGACGCTGTTGCCCAGCTGGAATATTTTCAGTAGCTAATCTGGTCGTGAGCCATGTTACACGGGGGCCTTCGTAAAAGAAACTGAAAAGTACCTCAAGTTAAAGATAACTATTAATTGAACCATTTCCGATACTCTTAGTTTTCACGCTAGTTTTGTTCTGCCAAAGTTAGGTGATCAATTTGCAAATTAATATATATAAAAATATAAAGCCATTTGGCAAATGTTCTATGAGGGGAGAGACGGGACGCTTCAAGCCTCCGGTCACCTTTGGAATGCACACAGCACACGATGAGACCTCGTCGTGATAGCGTTCTTCAAGCCTGACTCTGGTACAGTACTTGCTATGTAATCAGAATCGCAGAAAGTTTCATTTTTCGTATTTGGTAATTAGGATGCAAGGAAAAAAGACGCACCTCGAAGGAATTATCCAAATGGGACGGAAATTGGTAAACGTGATGTACAAGTGCAGACAAACAAATGATTACAATTTCTGAAAAATTGTATGGTTTATCCACGAGAAAGAGCTTCACAAACTGACCAAATCAGTAACGTGTTGGTTCACCTGTGGCCCTCATGCAAGCAGTTATTCGTTTTGGCATTGATTGTTGGTTGTCGTACGTCCTGAGAAATATCGTGACAAATTCTCTTCAATTGGCGTGTTAGATCATCAAAATCTCGAGATGGTTGGAGGGTCCTGCCCATAATGCCCAAACATTGTCAGTAGGCGAACCAGATGGGCAGCAGGCCAGTGTGACCGAGCGGTTCTAGGTGCTTCAGTCTGGAACCGCGCGACCGCTACGGTCGCAGATTCAAATCCTGCCTCGGGCATGGTTGTGTGTAATGTCCTTGGGTTAGTTAGGTTTAAGTAGTTCTAAGTCTAGGGGACTGATGACCTCCGATGTTAAGTCCCATAGTTCTCAGAGCCATTTGAACCATTTAGAACCAGCTGGCCAAGGTAAAGTTTGTCAACAACGAAGACAAGCAGTAAAAACTCTCGTCGTTTGCGGACGTGCATTACCTTGCTTCACATGAAGGGCAACAAATGGGTCGTAGAATACCGTCCACGCACTGCTGAGCTGTAAGTGCGCCGAGGATAACAACCAAACGGGTCCTGCTGTGAATTTTTGACTTGTTATCTGAAAACTCTAAATAGTCTGTACATATTCAGTAATGATGGGGATATAGAATGATTTATATTTCGTATATAGTGATACATTGTGTAAACAGCAACCACCGGTAATGATAATGTAGTAGTGGAACGGAAAATAGATAAATTAATAAAATAAAAGGTATTAGTTAAAGTTCCAAGTGAATAACTTATATTACTAGATATGTTATAGGCATCCTCGAAATAATTGAGGATTGCCGACCAAGTACAACTATATCTACTTCTAAACTTATTTTTGCTACAATATTCTACATTGGCCACCCTGGTATGTGCGTGCCTCTGCAATCCTCGTGTTTACGGATACCTACATGGGTGGCCACAGTATTTTTCGGTCTTCCTTTCCTTTTTTAGAGAACACGTTTCTACTACACGCTGAAGCGCCAATGAAACTGGCATAGGTATATGTTTTCAAATACAAAGATATGTAAACAGGCAGAATACGGCGCTATGGTCGGCAACGCCTATATAAGACAACAGGTGTCTGGCGCAGTTGTTAAATCGGTTACTGCTGCTGCAATGGCAGGCTATCAAGATTTAAGTGAGTTTGAACGTGGTGTTATAGTCGGCGCACGAACGATGAGACACAACATCTCCGAGACAGCAATTAAGTGGGAATTTTCCCGCACGATCATTTCACCAGTGTACCATGAATATCAGGAATCCGGTAAAACATCAAATCTTCGAGATCGCTGCGTCCGGAAAAGGATCCTGCAAGAACGGGACCAACGACGACTGAAGAGAATAGTTCAACGTCACAGAAGTGAAACCTTTCCGCGAATTGCTGCAGATTTCAACGCTGGGCCACCAAGAGTCGGCGTGCGAACGATTAAACGAAACATCGTCGGTATGGGCTTTCTTAGCCGAAGGTCCACTCGTCTACCCCTGATGATTGCATGACTCAGAGCCTTACGCCTCGCCTGGGCCCCTCAACACCGACATTAGACTGTTGATGACTGGAAACATATCGCCTGGTCGGACGAGTCTCGTTTCAAATCGTACCGGAATAATGGACGTGTACGGTTATGGAGAGATGCATGTCAGCATGGGACTGTTCAAACTGGTGGAGGCTCTGTAATCCTGTGGGGCGTGTGCAGTTGGAATGATATGGGACTCCTGATACGTCTAGATATGACTTTGATAGGTGACACGTATGTAAACATCCTGCCTGTTCACTGCATCCATTCATGTCCATGTGTATTCCGACGGACTTGGGCAATTCCAGCAAGACAATGCGACACCCCAAACGTCCAAAACTGGTACAGAATGGCTCCAAGACACTCTTCTGTCTTTAGACATTTCCACTGGTAACCGAAGTCCCCAGACATGAACATTATTGAGCATATCTGGGATGGGTTGGAACATGCTATTTATAAGAGATCTCCATCCCCTAGTACTCTTACGGATTTATGGACAGCCCTGTAGAATTCATGGTGTCAGTTCCTTCCAGCACTACTTCAGATGTTAGTCGAGTCCATGCCACGCCATGTTGCGGCACTTCTGCGTGCTCGCGGGAGCCCTACATGATATTAAGCAGGTGTACCAGTTTCGTTGGTTCTTCAGTATATTCCGTGTGCAGTTATATTACTGTAGTCCACAAGTTTTCGTCAGAGCGCCATCAGACTGTCTGCAGTCTCTCTCTACCTAAAAAGGGGTCAACTGAAAACGATCTGATTAGCGGAACCTTCCTCTCTTGCTGCATCCTAGGATTTTACATGTTCTAGCAAATTTCGTTTCTCTTCTAGAAGAATGCCTAAGTATCTGCAAACAATGCTGCGGTCTACAGGAATTCCGTCAAGCGTCGGGGAGGGATTTCTAGCTAGAGAAAGTCTTCTCTTCAGAAGTATGCATGTGGATTTATAAATACACTCCTGGAAATTGAAATAAGAACACCGTGAATTCATTGTCCCAGGAAGGGGAAACTTTATTGACACATTCCTGGGGTCAGATACATCACATGATCACACTGACAGAACCACAGGCACATAGACACAGGCAACAGAGCATGCACAATGTCGGCACTAGTACAGTGTATATCCACCTTTCGCAGCAATGCAGGCTGCTATTCTCCCATGGAGACGATCGTAGAGATGCTGGATGTAGTCCTGTGGAACGGCTTGCCATGCCATTTCCACCTGGCGCCTCAGTTGGACCAGCGTTCGTGCTGGACGTGCAGACCGCGTGAGACGACGCTTCATCCAGTCCCAAACATGCTCAATGGGGGACACATCCGGAGATCTTGCTGGCCAGGGTAGTTGACTTACACCTTCTAGAGCACGTTGGGTGGCACGGGATACATGCGGACGTGCATTGTCCTGTTGGAACAGCAAGTTCCCTTGCCGGTCTAGGAATGGTAGAACGATGGGTTCGATGACGGTTTGGATGTACCGTGCACTATTCAGTGTCCCCTCGACGATCACCAGTGGTGTACGGCCAGTGTAGGAGATCGCTCCCCACACCATGATGCCGGGTGTTGGCCCTGTGTGCCTCGGTCGTATGCAGTCCTGATTGTGGCGCTCACCTGCACGGCGCCAAACACGCATACGACCATCATTGGCACCAAGGCAGAAGCGACTCTCATCGCTGAAGACGACACGTCTCCATTCGTCCCTCCATTCACGCCTGTCGCGACACCACTGGAGGCGGGCTGCACGATGTTGGGGCGTGAGCGGAAGACGGCCTAACGGTGTGCGGGACCGTAGCCCAGCTTCATGGAGACGGTTGCGAATGGTCCTCGCCGATACCCCAGGAGCAACAGTGTCCCTAATTTGCTGGGAAGTGGCGGTGCAGTCCCCTACGGCACTGCGTAGGATCCTACGGTCTTGGCGTGCATCCGTGCGTCGCTGCGGTCCGGTCCCAGGTCGACGGGCACGTGCACCTTCCGCTGACCACTGGCGACAACATCGATGTACTGTGGAGACCTCACGCCCCACGTGTTGAGCAATTCGGCGGTACGACCACCCGGCCTCCCGCATGCCCACTATACGCCCTCGCTGAAAGTCCGTCAACTGCACATACGGTTCACGTCCACGCTGTCGCGGCATGCTACCAGTGTTAAAGACTGCGATGGAGCTCCGTATGCCACAGCAAACTGGCTGACACTGACGGCGGCGGTGCACAAATGCTGCGCAGCTAGCGCCATTCGACGGCCAACACCGCGGTTCCTGGTGTGTCCGCTGTGCCGTGCGTGTGATCATTGCTTGTACAGCCCTCTCGCAGTGTCCGGAGCAAGTATGGTGGGTCTGACACACCGGTGTCAATGTGTTCTTTTTTCCATTTCTAGGAGTGTAGCTACGGTCGGTTTATTGCCGTTACACCAATGCTGCATCAGAGCAAGCACATCGTATGTCTTTTCCTCAAGTCTCGTACTGGAGTCTGCAGACACAACTGCTAGCACAGGGCTTAACAACTGGCCGGTTTTGAGCGCGAGTACTCGCGTCTGCTCAGGCACGTGCTCGTGAGCAGGTGCAAGGTCGCGGAGTAGGGAGGGAGGGGAAATGCGCGCGCACATTTGAATAGGGCCGCAGCGTGCCTATTGAATTCGCGCCGACTGTGTAACGTTTAAAGTACTACGATCAGCTCTAACAGTCACTTCGCTGGTTAAGAATCATGTCAAGTCGCCGTTGTGTAACCCCAACGATGATTTCGCAGTTCCACCCCCATTGGGAGGAACTGTATCTGTTTACAGAAATAGATGGTGTTGCAAAATGTTTAGTATGTCATAAAACGCTGAATTTTTTTAGGAAATTTAATTTGCAGCGACATTATATGTCGTACCACGCGAAAGACTACGGAAGTGGAAAATGTGATGGACCAGATCGTGCACAGGAAGTTATTAAACTTAAAAGGAAGCTATCCGAAGAAGATCTGGACGACGAAGAAAAATCAACTGAGACAGCCCTCAGAGTGAGTTACAAAATTGCTTTGCTTTTAGCATAATCCCTGCGCCCCTTCACTGATGGCGATTTAATAAAAGAATGTTTGGTAGTTGCAGCGGAACATTTGTGTCCATCTCAAGTTGAACAGTTTCGGATTGTGCCATTATCTAACATGACCATTATGCGTCGCATACAGGACATGGCAGACGACGTCCAGAGCCAGCTTGCAAATATCTGTAAAGATTTTATGGCGTATTCTCTAGCTCTGGACGAAAGTGTTGATATCACTGGAACAGCGCAGCTTGCCATATTTATTAGAGGTGTTAATAGAGGTCTTCAAGTGAGGGAGGAGCTCCTTGATGCAGTAGCCATGAAGAACACTACAACCGGAGGTGATATTTTAAGTAGTGTTGAAAATATAGGACTGTCGTGGAATTCTTTAGTTTCAGTGTCTACAGACGGTGCACCAGCCATGAGAGGGAAAAAATCAGGTTTCGTTGCACTGTTGAAGGAGAAAATGCAAAAACTGACCGTGCCGAATGAAATAAGGGGCGTTCACTGTGTGATCCACCAGGAAAACTTATGTGCAAAGAGTATCACTCTAAAAAATGTGATGAGTGTTGTTGTTCGTACAACCAATTATATAAGGAAGCTTGGGCTACAACCCAGGCAATTTAAAAGCTTTCTTGAGGATGTAGAAAGCCAGTATGGTAGCCTGCCTTATTACAGCGAGGTCCGCTGGCTTCGTCGTGGCGAATTATTAAATCTATTTTTTTACCTGTTAGATGAGATAAATATGTTCCTGAATTGAAAGAGCCTTCATGGAAATGTGATCTCGCGTTCTTAGCAGATTTAACTAGCCATCTGAATGCTTTTAACATTTCACTGCAAGGTAAAGATCTGCTAATCACTCATTTCATAGATCGAATAGGAGCTTTTAAAATGAAATTGACACTTTGGGTGAGACTGTGAACGTTATTCACATAGTTTAGTTGCCCTTAAGGAAGAATTTGATCAACGCTTTCAAGATCTGACAGCACTAGACAGTGATTTTGATTTATTCTCCTCTCCACATTCAGCGAATATTGAAGAGATTCGTCCTGAGCTGCAACTAGAAATTATTTACCTGCAGTGTGACAGAGAATACAGAGACAAATTTCAGAACAAGAAAAACATTTTGGAATTCTACAGACACTTCCCTCAGGATAGATTTCCTCGTTTGCACAAACTGGCGGCTACAATAATATCAATGTTCGGTTCCACGTATGTTTGTGAACAACTGTTCTCTGCAATGAAATGTAACAAGACGCGCCTGAGAAACGCATTGTCTGATGGAAATTTAAGTTGCACGCTGCGCCTACAGTGCACAAGAACAATTACTCCGAACATAGACGCAATTGTAAAGGGCAAAAAGTAAAAGATAACCGAGAATCCCACACTTCAGTGATACCTTTTATTGTGTAACAGTTCACAAATTAATACGAATGTAGAGGCATACACTAAGCTAATAAACTTATGTGGCACGTGTACATTCTCCTTTATTTGTTTCATTTGTCGCAGTAATAATTCGTGAATGATATCCCTGCAGGTGGCCGCGGATTTACATTGACTGGCGGTAGCTGTTGTGTGCCCCACGTGACACTCCCCACTCTCCGCTCTGGTCCGGTAGTGGGGGTAGCGTGCTCGCACTGCTCCGTGCTCGCGCCTTGCTGCTCACAGCTTGCTCCCCGAGCATGTATGTTGTGAAGCCCTGTGCTAGCATGTTATCTGCGTATGCGACGACACTTTTAATAGCATCTACCTCGTCTAACAGATGCTATAGCTGTGAGAACGGGGCGTGAGTCGTGCTTGGGTAGCTCAGTCGGTACAGCACTTGCCCGCGAAAGGCAAAGGTCCCGAGTTCCAGTCTCGGTCCGGCACACAGTTTTAATCTGCCAGGAAGTTTCATATCAGCGCACACTCCGCTGTAGAGTGAAAATTTCATTCTAGATGCTATATGGGTTTAGCACTAAGATTTCAGTAAAATGGACCACGTATGGAGCCTTGGCGACAGGCCTTGGTAACCTGTCTGAATAGCCTGCTCTGGCTCGCAAGCCACTGGACCCTACGTCCACTACAATAATCTACAGAGCTCTCATAGAGACATTTCGGGACACCAAGATCTTGCAAACATGGCAGGCTATCATAGACCATCGAATGCGCCTGCGATGTAAATCATGAGCGCGATTGCGTACTTCGCTGTCGAATATCCTACAATCTGAAGAGCTCTATTAACTGCAATATCTGTACACTTCGCTTTTCTGAAACAATATTGACACTGGTTTAGACCCAAGAGCTCACAGTGCGCCTGCAACCGGTCACAGAGTAGGCGCCCCTGAACTTTGCCCAATACTTTAATAAACAAATAGGTCTATAGCTTTTTGGTGATGCCGGGTCTTTATCCTTCCCTTTTTAAGCAATACTGCTCTAGCTGTTTTCCATATCGCAACGATTCGTTTAGTAATGCTGCCAAATATGGCACTACCAGTGAACCTACCACCCGCACGACGTCAGGATAAACGCCGCATCAAGTACCTTTACAGTTCTGAGCTTGGAGATTGCGACAGCAACTTCTTATTGAGTGAAAGGTATCACCAAGAGCAGACTGTCGTATTCGTTACCTAGTTTACCTCTAAGATTTGCGTCTATTTCAGTATCTGTGTCAGTGTTATCGTCAGGAAGTTGGGCATTTAGTAGATTTTCTGCTGTCACTCTCCATCCAGCCATCATTGAGCCACACTCTTTACGAATTGTGGACATGACAGTAGGTTCCTTAACCTTTGCAGTCAGTAGCTTATACGGTCTTCCCCATGTGTAACACTGCAGTTGTCTTCGTAGGCCAAATCTATCCCAGTTTCTTCTTTAGTTCCCTAAAGCAATGGTTTGTAGCGCATCTTAATTATCCTGTATTCATGGAGCCTCGCAGCGCGCTCTGATTGCCCTGAAGCATGTTGATAAGATCTTCTTCTTGATCTTACCCTTCGCCTCAGGGTGGAAAGTTATGGGCTCCAAGGGATTGTAGCCTGACTGTTCATCATTTTCTTAGACTATAACTCCTGCACTCGTCTTCAGACATATTTTTCTGGTCATCGGGGCTCTGTTCGAAGCGGGACTCGTCACTGAAGACAATTCTACTCCAGTAGATGAATGCCAGGCCGAAGACGCGTCCGGAGATGCCCCGGACAGGGGTGGGACACCGGCCTGGCTGTCGGCCGCCATGCACGCAGAAAGCTGAGAGTGATTGTGTGACGCGCCGTTTCATTTCATAGCAGAACCTCTTTGGTTGTCATCCGCATCACCATTGCAGCACAGCGGTGTGTCGGAGGTATTCTGCGCCCCATTCTGTTGCCCTTCGTACTAAGCCACCGTGGGCATACATTTCTGTAAAATAATGCCAGACCGCGCATGATGAGCGAGTTTCTACCGCTCGTCTTCATGCTTGCCAAACCCTACCCTGGCCAGCAAGGTCGCCGAATCTCTTTCCCACCTGAGAACGTTTGGAGACTTATGGGCAAGGCTCTTCTAGCAGCTCGGCATTCTGCCGCCAACAACCATCAGTTAATGCCAAGCCGAATAACTGCTTGCATAGGACCCAGAGGAAGACTAACTAAATCAGTTTGCTTAATTTGTGATGATGTTTCTCTTGAATAAATCATTCAGTTTTTCTGAAGCTGTAATCATTTTGTAAGTAGGCTGTTTATGTTTTCTTATTGGCAACGTTACGTAGCGCTCTGTATGAAAATCACTGGCTGTGCTGTGTGCAGTCTGTGGCTAGTTTGCATTGTTGTCTGCCATTGTAGTGTTGGGCAGCTGGATGTGAACAGCGCGTAGCGTTGCGCAGTTGGAGGTGAGCCGCCAGCAGTGGTGGATGTGGGGAGAGAAATGGCGGAGTTTTGAAATTTGTAAAAATGGATGTCATGAGCTGCTGTATATATTATGACTTTTGATGACTATTAAGGTAAATACATTGTTTGTTCTCTATTAAAATCTTTCATTTGCTAACTATGCCTATCAGTAGTTAGTGCCTTCAGTAGTTTGAATCTTTTATTTAGCTGGCAGTAGTGGCGCTCGCCATATTGCAGTAGTTCGAGTAACGAAGATTTTTGGTGAGGTAAGTGATTTGTGAAAGGTATAGGTTAATGTTAGTCAGGGCCATTCTTTTGTAGGGATTTCTGAAAGTCAGACTGCGTTGCGCTAAAATTATTGTGTGTCAGTTTAAGCTCAGTCCTGTAAAATTTTCATAAGGGGACGTTTCAATTTCTTTGTCTGTACATGTCTATCACAGCTACCGATTTCCGTTCCATTCAGATAATCCTTCGTGGTGTGTCTCTCTCTTTTTTTTTTCTTAGAGTGCATATTGTGGTAAGTCGGTATCTACATTTGAAGGAGAGCAGCGTTACAACGATCCATGCTGAACTGGACAAAGTGTACTGCAAAACCACACCATCACATAACACAGTGGTTACGTACGACAGACGCTTACAGCGTACCAGCATGAATATAAATGTCGAAATCTCTGAGAGGAACCGGGAATTGCGAGAGAAGCACCAGTTCTGGTGGTAGAAGACCTGGGTATCACAATCAAGGCGATAGTGGAATAAGTGAAAATCAATTTTGAAAACGAGAAAGGTCGCTACCCACTCGGTTCCGCGACGGCACACACCCATTATAAATGTCCACTGAATCAAAGCAGTAGCGAAAAGTTACAATTGCGTTACATGAACCCACAGTGATACTTCATCCACCTACTTACCAATCTACACAGCGAGGAAACAGTGATGGAAATAAAAGATTAGTTTCGGAATGGGATTGAAATTCAAGGCGAAGGGATCAATGATAAGTTATACTGATTACACTGCTATCTTCTGTAAAAACGAAGAAAAATTACAGGACCTCTTGATGGTAATGAACACTGTAATGCAGAATATGGACTGATGCTAAACCGAAGAGAAACGAAAGTATTGAGCAGTAGCAAAAATGCGATTAGCCATAAACTTAACATCAAAATCGGGGAACACGAAATAGACGAAATGAAGGAGTTTTGTTAGCATGGAAGCAAAATAACACATTAGGGACAAAAGCAAGGAGTACATAAAAAGCAGTCTACCTCAGTCAAAGAGGGTATTCCTGACCAAAAGGAGTCTAATAGTACCAAACATCGGCCTTTAATTGGGCAAGAAACTTCTAAGAATGTGCTTTCAGAACAGACCATAGTATGAAAATGCAACTTGGACTTGTGGAAAACCAGGAAAGATAAGAATCGAAACTTATGGGATGTGGTACTTAAGTAGGATGCTGAAAGTTAGGTAGACTGATTAGACCAGACATGAGTTTCTCCACAGAATCAGCAAGGAGAGGAACCTGTGGAAAATGTTGACAAGAAGATTGAACAGGATAACAGACTTTGGGTTAACACGTCAGTGAATAACTTACATAGTATTTGAGAGATTTGCAGACGATTAGAACTATAGAGCAGAGACTGATTGCAAGTGCTACTCGGGAATGAAGTGATTGCCACTATTTCCACAGAACAGGAATTGAAATCCGTGCCCTGTTCTTTTTTTTTTTTTAACGTTATGTCGTGTCGGATCATACTTTTTCCTCCGAATGCGAAAACAAATTGTTGGCTCCCGCCTGAATAAGGAGAACTATCACCGAAATAAAATAAATTACAGCACTCACGGAAAGAGTTAAGTATTCGTTTTTCCCCCGCAAGACAGTGGAACGTTAGAGAAATGTTCTGGAGGTGTTTCGAAGAACCCTCTGCCAGGCACTAACAGTTGAATTGTAGAGTAGTTATGTGGATGTAAATACTTCCTCATCCAAGAGACACATAATCTAAGTTACATCGTTCCATTCCTGGGAATGCTAACTTCTGGGTATTGTATTCTCACCTGAAACGAGAGGTTCCCGCCCTATAAGGTCGAAGAATCAAAGAGACGGACAGCAGAGTCATCGTTAACCTTCTTGTAACGTGTTTTGAGAACGTAGGAAATGTTTTTAAGAATGCAGTACTACACAGCGTTACATCGTTCTACGTGCTGCCTAGCACCCAGGCGGCGCTCTGTACTGATTCAAGTGCCTTGCTTCCCGTTGGGAAACAATTCTTTTGCCAGCTACAGTCCATTTGTTTAGGGACGCTACTATTATTTATTCATCACCTCAAAATTGATGAAAAAGTTGCGAATCCGTGTTTGAGTGTATTCAACTGGACAAGGGCAGAATGAGTTTAAATAGAACGGCGATCTCGATGTGATTGTGCCAGAGATAGGTTAAGACTCTCCTTACAATGATATTTGTTCTTGCTTTTGCTAGTTATGTGCTTTGTTCCACTACAGGAACATGATTTACACTCAAAAGGCACGATGCCACTCAGTGTGAGGTAAAACAATTTTCTTTTCTGCTCTTCCACCTGCAATACGTTTAGCATATTTAATACTACCGTATTACCTCCGGCAGTACTTCAGATAGATTTGGTGTAGCAACCTCTTTAAAATTTAAGTTGTAGGCAGGTGTTATTCTGTTGAAGAAGAAAAATCCGTTGCATCCAGCACCATAGAAATCGAGGACACGAAGAAATTAGATGTTATCGCCTTTAAAACCAAGGACTTTTCAGTGAAACATCTCAAGTAACAAATTAGTTGTGGTTTATTTTTGTACATGAAAAAAATACTGGTGGAGAATGTTTTTTTGCCACCAGAATTTAGATTGGCTACCACCAAACCGAGCGCCACCGTATAATTGTTCGCTAGTGATCTCGCCTTCTAAAGCGGGGTTTCCCACGAAAATCGCCCGCTTTGGATATAATTCTAGTAGAGGTGCGTTTGATGAAATGTGAGGCGACGACTAGACTAGAGGCTGAATGGATCACCTGCTGCACCAGAGCTCCTCCCCTTTGATGGACATAAAGACAGCCTCTACCCCGCCCATAATCAACTTTGCGCTACTATCCAGTGACATTTGTCCACAGGAGACAGCAGCCTATGTGGGGATGGAAAAAACCGCCCGGTTAAAATTGATACTGATATTTTAGTTCTGAACAACAGCGAATTTGTCGGTAACTGTTTGGTCTCGGCTAAAAAAGGTATTTTTTTCCTTTTTTGACTAATAACCGAATAAAAAATCTAAAAAATCTAGACATCGATTTATCGCAGCAGCAGTGATAAAATCCTTGGTCTTTTCAAAAACGAGGGATACTTTCCTTGTCACCCCACCCCACCCCAGTTCAGTTCCGAGCCTCTTTTGCCCTCCAGGGAAATCCCTCAGTCTTCCCCCCCTCCCTTCCCCACTAACCCCCACTCCACTCCCATCTGCAAATTGTTGGGAAAAAGACTCAATCTGTGGTGGAGAGGAAGGATCTCACAGTTCAAATAAATATAATACATTGCTCAATTCAGTATGCATATTCTTTATTTAATCAGTTTGCAGGAGACAAGGCTCCTCCCAATTGAGTAGAGCTCACAGCTATACCCCCCAGTCCCACTTCCCATGACATAACACATGTAAGCAACGAGGAATAGAATAAATTGCAGTGTATTAGCTTCCATTCTGGCTCAGCCTTGCATGTGTCTCTCGTACAGGCGCTGCTGGCACCGGGCAGAGCACCGAGCACTGACAGCGCCGAGTAGAAACACCGTTACTGCGCAGTGTCAAGACCACCAGCAACAGACAGCGACTGTGCCTCTGCCACGCACTGCAAGTAACCCATGCAACACCTCCAATTGCGAGAACAGCCCAGCCCATACTGAGCAGTTCTTCACAAAACTGCCGCAGAGGGCACTTGAAGTGGAATTATTCCCGCTACCTTTCCCCCAGGAACCAACAGGAACACAACATTCCTCCTTTCCCCACCTGAAAATTGACAGGGAACCAACAGGGACGCTGCACCTGGTCAAGTGATCGAGACGTTAATAGATATAAGACAGATGCACTCTCATTCACTGCCAGTCAGTGGAAGAAGCTTGAACCTCCAACAGAAACCTCTTCTGCCTCGTCGAAAAAGCGTAAAAGAGAACACATGTGATTTAGTTATCTGTACTTTTTCGGCTTCGTGTCTTTGTTCAACTCCATGTCTTTGTTAGGAAATTCTTATTGCTTCTTCTTCGTTGTTCAGCGACCTCCAGCATGTTCACTGCAGCAGCAGCTACTACCGGCTCGTTGGGACCTGCAGAGACCTCCGATGTGTGGGGCCAGCAGAAGCAGCAGAACTGTGGGAACCTGTGGCGCAACTGGTCGGCGTGTTGGAGCAGGACAACAGGCTGCTATTACCCATCCCACTTATTGATGAAGACAGTCAGCCAGTACCTGACTCTCAGAAGCACTGTGCTGGGGAAACTGCGCCACATGGCACACATCAGTACCGATCTCTCACATATGCACCATCCCAGAACATTCTGGTGTTACTGCAAGGACAGAGTGTTGACGTGACTGGCGAGAAGCTGCTGATTCTTCGCAGAGTACTAATAATATTCACTCAAATTAAAATTTAACAGCTAACATTTTAAAGCAGTTCAATATTGGCATAGAATCATCAGTGGACAGTGACTGGTGTGTTGTGTTAGAGATTGAAAATGCATTGAAAATGCTGCTCGAGTGATATGCATATCCTTCTGAGGCAGAAATTCAACAAGTTTCTGGAGTGATGACTGCATTTATCGAAGCGAGTCAGGGAAGCGAAGACGATTCTTGCCATCATTCGTTTGGAAAATGAAATATATTTCTCAGCACTCTCGGGCAGGACGCTAATATCTCCATACCTAAATTATCCAAGTGCTCAACAGAAAAATGAGCGCCTTACTCTCTTAAATTATGAAAGAAAACCGATATGTGTTGCGGTAATTGATACTTCAAATTGCATGTGTAATGGGTAACGCCACGGAACTTCCCCGTAAGATGACGGTGATCCCTACGAGGTGTTTCTGCATTTCTGCATAACGGAGCCCACAAATGGGGCAGCCAACCGCTTTCATGTACAAATCTTCTCCTCCTATCTGGTTATGGGAACGTTGTTGCTGTAAAGTTTATCGAACTCCCATGGAAGTTTTTTAAGTTTAACGAGAAGCTGCGTCGGCCGGTGTGGCCGTGCGGTTAAAGGCGCTTCAGTCTGGAACCGCGTGACCGCTGCGGTCGCAGGTTCGAATCCTGCCTCGGGCATGGCTGTGTGTGATGTCCTTAGGTTAGTTAGGTTTAATTAGTTCTAAGTTCTAGGCGACTGATGACCTCAGAAGCTAAGTCGCATAGTGCTCAGAGCCACCGAGAAGCTAAATAACAGCCGTCGGAGCGAGGAAGCGTTAGAACTCGGCATACAGCACATACGGACACTGCTCCTGATGGTGATCATTCTTAAACTTTATGAATTTGTTTTCCTCAGTAACACATACCGGGTTCTCGGAAGCGCAGTCTACTACGGGCTTTGCTTGTACTTTGAGGAAAAAGCACTGAGGCACCTAAAGCAAATATGCTTTACACTACTGTTTTTTGAAGATTGGGTGAAAATTAGTGGGGACATGTCCCTGATACAGCAATAATGACATTGGCTTTCTTCTTCTTTCTATTAAGAACAGCAGCATGATCACTTGCATGTTACGCTCATCAGCAAATTTTGAGAAATGGAGGGGTCCGACGACTATATGTTTATTCTGCTTCTTCTGCTCATCTGATGCGTTTCTCCAGGACATGAACATGAACGGATATTCCGATATTCCGTGCTCAGATTTAGCTATGTCCTGAAGTTTGACCGGGAACTGGAAACCATCAAAGTTATAACAGTTACGAACGTCTATACCTATGCTGTATCGGGATGTGTGCTCTGGATTCTGTTTGAAATTTATTTCGCAAACCAGGACTAACCATGCAAAAGAAGCCTCATCAGTTTTATTTTTGACATTAGTACATGCCTTCTTATCAGCTATATCCGTAGGAAGGTAAATATAGGTTGACCCCAGTTACTAGATCACAGACAAACGTATGGATGTCAAGGTGTTGTATTCGGTTGAATGCTTTAGCCGGCCCTCTAATTGCCGTCTCGAGCCAGTATAGTACTCAAGGTGGACTCATGAAACTAGTCTGTGATTGATGTACTCCGTGATATCACGCCATCCCCCTTCTGCCCCCCCCCCATCCCAAAGACAGTGAAGCCTTGTCTCTTCAATGCCAGAGGCATATTGGTTCGATGCACCGCAAATCGCTGGATTTAATGGTGGGATACCACATATCATTATCTACCTTGAAGAGCTCCGTTTCCAGAACAGGAAGACACGCTTTTAGAAACCCTGCAGGGTCACATTCCTAGTGAAGGAGATTCGCTCCTCAAAGGCACCCGCGATCACCGGGTATTGTAATTGCAGCTTCCCGTGCAGCGACGTGTGACGCCTTACACGGAAGTGTACGCCGAAAAGGACCTCGTATAGATGGTTGTTTCTTCACTGTCCCCGATTCCCGTGCCGCTGTGTATCGTGAACAGCCATCTGCTGGAAGGAGAAAAATAAAGAGAGATAAGTACATCGTTCCAGAAACTCCTTGCTGCTGCTGCTGCAAGCAAATCATTATAAATACTGATTATATGTAAGCAGCATGTGTGTGTGTGTGTGTGTGTGTGTGTGTGTGTGTGTGTGTGTGTGTGTATACAAATTACCTACACTGCTCTGGCTCCGTGAGATATCCCTCAGGTCATTAGGAATCACCTCCGACATCTCCTCATGGCGACGCACCTCCCTCTCCATCTCCTCTACGCATTGAAGCATCTCATCATTCTCGTCGGAACCACGGTGGATCCATCGATCCAGCCCCCTAAATCTACTACAACAGCAATGTATTGATTATACAAAAACGTATATATATACAAAACTAAGAACTAAAAATTTTTTTTGAATATACATATATACGATAGCTATGATCAGGAATGTATTACTACCTCTACTCCTCCATTTTCAGTAGTTGCAGGGGCAACAGTCTGGATGATTGACTGACCTGGCCTTGCAACATTAACCAAAACGGCCCTGCTGTGCTGGTACTGCGAACGACTGAAAGCAAGGGGAAACTACGGCCGTAATTTTTTCCGAGGGCATACAGATTTACTGTATGGATAAATGATGATGGCGTCCCCTTGGGTAAAATATTCCGGAGGTAAGATCCCCCATTTGGATCTCAGGACAGGGACTACTGAAGAGAACGTCGTTATCAGGAAAAAGAAAACTGGCGTTCTACGGATCGGAGCGTGGAGTGTCAGATCCCTTAACCGGGTAGGTAGATTAGAAAATTTAAAAAGGGAAATGGATAGGTTAAAGTTAGATATAGTGGGAATTAGTGAAGTTCGGTGGCAGGAGGAACAAGACTTTTGGTCAGGTGAATACAGGGTTATAAACACAAAATAAAATAGGGGTAATGCAGGAGTAGGTTTAATAATGAATAAAACAATAGGAGTGCGGGTAAACTACTACAAACAGCATAGTGAACGCATTATTGTGGCCAAGATAGACACGAAGCCCACGGGTACTACAGTAGTTCAAGTTTATATGCCAACTAGCTCTGCAGATGATGAGATAAAAGAAATTATCCCCCATTTGGGGAGACGAAAATTTAATAGTCACGGGTGACTGGAATTCGAGAGTAGGAAAAGGGAGAGAAGGAAACATAGTAGTTGAATATGGATTGGGGCTAAGAAATGAAAGAGAAAGCCGCCTGGTAGAATTTTGCACAGAGCATAACTTAATCATAGCTAACACTTGGTTCAAGAATCATGAAAGAAGGCTGTATACATGGAAGAATTCTGGAGATACTAGAAGGTATCAGATAGATTATATAATGGTAAGACAGAGATTTAGGAACCAGATATTAAATTGTAAGACATTTCCAGGGGCAGATGTGGACTCTGACCACAATCTATTGGTTATGAACTGTAGATTAAAACTGAAGAAACTGCAAAAAGATGGGAATTTAAGGAGATGGGACCTGGATAAACTGAAAGAACCAGAGGTTGTACAGAGTTTCAGGGAGAGCATAAGGGAACAATTGACAGGAATGGGGGAAAGAAGTCCAGTAGAAAAAGGATGGGTAGCTCTGAGGGATGAAGTAGTGAAGGCAGCAGAGGATCAAGTAGGTAAAAAGACGAGGGATAGTAGAACAACTTGGGTAACAGAAGAAATATTGAACTTATTGATGAAAGGAGAAAATATAAAAATGCAGTAAATGAAGCAGGCAAAAAGGAATGCAGACGTCTCAAAAATGAAATCGGCAGGAAGTGCAAAATGGCTAAACAGGGATGGCTAGAGGACAAATGTAAGGATGTAGAGGCTTATCTCACTAGGGGTAAGATAGATACTGCCTACACGAAAATTAAAGAGACCTTTGGAGAAAAGAGAACCACTTGTATGAATATCAAGAGCTCAGATGGAAACCCAGTTCTAAGCAAAGAAGGGAAAGCTGAAAGGTGGAAAGAGTATATAGAGGGTCTATACAAGGGCGATGTACTTGAACTCAATATTATGGAAATAGAAGAGGATGTAGATGAAGATGAAATGGGAGATACGATACTGCGTGAAGAGTTTGACAGAGCACTGAAAGACCTGAGTCGAAACAAGACCCCGGGAGTAGACAACATTCCATTAGAACTACTGATGGCCCTTGGGAAAGCCAGTCCTGACAAAACTCTACCATCTGGTGAGCAAGATGTATGAGACAGGCGAAATACCCTCAGACTTCAAGAAGAATATAATAATTCCGATCCCAAAGAAAGCAGGTGTTGACAGATGTGAAAATTACCGAGCTATCAGTTTAATAAGTCACAGCTGCAAAATACTAACGCGAATTCCTTACAGACGAGTGGAAAAACTGGTAGAAGCCGACCTCGGGGAAGATCAGTTTGGATTCCGTAGGAATATTGGAACACGTGAGGCAATACTGACGTTACGACTTATCTTAGAAGAAAGATTAAGGAAAGGCAAACCTACGTTTCTAGCATTTGTAGACTTAGAGAAAGCTTTTGACAATGTTGATTGGAATACTCTCTTTCAAATTCTGAAGGTGGCAGGGGTAAAATACAGGGAGCGAAAAGCTATTTACAATTTGTACAGAAACCAGATGGCAGTTATAAGAGTCGAGTGGCATAAAAGGGAAGCAGTAAAGGATACAAAAGAAAAATTCGGAGTAGGTATTAATATCCATGGAGAAGAAATAAAAACTTTGAGGTTCGCAGATGACATTGTAATTCTGTCAGAGACAGCAAAGGACTTGGAAGCGCAGCTGAACGGAATTGACAGTGTCTTGAAAGGAGGATATAAGATGAACATCAACAAAAGCAAAACGAGGATAATGGAATGTAGTCGAATTAAGTCGGGTGATGCTGAGGGAATTTGATTAGGAAATGAGACACTTAAAGTAGTAAAGGAGTTTTGCTATTTGGGGAGCAAAATAACTGATAATGGTCGAAGTAGAGAGGACATAAAATGTAGACTGGCAATGGCAAGGAAAGCGTTTCTCAAGAAGAGGAATTTGTTAACATCGTGTATAGATTTAAGTGTCAGGAAGTCGTTTCTGAAAGTATTTGTATGGAGTGTAGCCATGTATGGAAGTGAAACATGGACGATAAATAGTTTGGACAGAAAGAGAATAGAAGCTTTCGAAATGTGGTGCTACAGAAGAATGCTGAAGATTAGATGGGTAGATAACATAACTAATGATGTATTGAATAGAATTGGAGAGAAGAGGCGTATGTGGCACAACGTGACAAAAAGATGGGACCGGTTAGTAGGAAATGTTCTGAGACATCAAGGGATCACAAATTTAGCATTGGAGGGCAGCGTGGAGGGTAAAAATCGTAGAGGGAGACCAAGAGATGAATACACTAAGCAGATTCAGAAGGATGTGGGATGTAGTAAGTACTGGGAGATGAAGAAGCTTGCACAGGATAGGGTAGCATGGAGAGCTGCATCAAACCAGTCTCAGGACTGAAGGCCACAACAACAACATACTCCTCCCTGCTTCTGTTTCTCTAAATCATGTACAACAACAAAGGACATAAGTCTGCAGGCGTTCGTGGCCGTTGTTACTAACGTTAAAATTTTCTGGGTTGTTAGGCCGCGTCATATTTCCTTCTAAAATAACCGACTTTTCGACCCCTCTGCTGGGATCTTCTTCAGGATGTTTCGGTATCCACTACTGCTAACACAGTGTCAGAGACCAGTGTCACGTTCACTTATAAACGGGAGTTCTCCCGCGTTTGTGCTGAAGAAGTGGGAGGATCGGTTAAAATTCTTGTGGCTACCATTGGTGGGACATCTGAATAGGCTAATGTTCCCGCGCTGATGCAGAAGAAGGAGCGTTATTGGCTAAACTCTTATGGATACTATTGGTGGCCCTCCGTCATGGGATAGAAAGGCACTATCCCACACGTCCTGAATGTCACGAGTCTTTTCTTCTCTCACATAACTGTTCTAATATCTAAGTTTATTTAGAATTTCTATATTATGAGCGTTAATTAGCTTCATTATTCTAATTACAGGTTTAGCGTGGTGTTTGGTACAATGACCGGTTACAATCCATTCTACTTAATCTATTTGACAAGTTTCTATTCCAGTTTATCTGCCTGTTGCTATCTCCACATTTATTGTTGTTTAATGTGTGTGTTGAGCGCTACTTTTCTCTCGTCGTTGTACCTGTGTTAACTTCATGGAATATTTTGTTGCATTTTTTCTAAGATATTTATTCTAATTACAGTCTAAATACATGTTTTATGCGGCATTTGCAATAGCTGGTCATGAATATCGTACTTAATTTATTAGAAGGTTGCTACTCTAATTTGTCTGTGTGTTAGTTCTTCATCATTTATTGTGTTTATATGTGTTATGCACATGTTATTCTTCGTTTCTCTCATCGTTAGTGCTAACGTCAGAGGAGTCCGTTGTACTGCAGTCTTCCCTGAACTGACCCACTCGGGAGGCTGTCGTCCAATACGATGTCGATATGGTCTCATCTGTCTGTAGGTAGAGAGTTCAATTTTGTAGATTTGATCTGTTTGTTTGTTTAATAGTTTCCATTTGTATGCATTCCTGAACGTTTCTTGTAGTGTCTCTGTGGTAATTCCTGGTATGTTTCTACGTAAGCGACTGTACCGCCCACAGTACATAATTACGTATTCAGGAGATCCATATTTCCCACGTAGGCAGTCGCCGCTGTCAAACAGCGAAACGCGCTGCAAGAGCAAGGACCGTGCCCAGTTAGGAAGTGAACCTTGCCACGCCTCGAATTGGCGTGTTTCATTCGTAACTGCTCACCGATGATGGAGAAAAAGGTGTGCAGTTTACGATTCTTATCCGTTTCTTCCCACTCCTGATGTCAGATATCCACCTGCCAAGAGTTTGGTTAACCTTTCTGCTCGACATTTTCTCGCGTAATTTCCCTGATCTTATCGGGTCTTCCCATCCTCAGCCAGTAGGATGCAGATCGATATTTGACAATTATATGGATTGGAAAACACACAACAACACAGACAGTGCCTCTTCTGAGGTGGTGCTGAATGCCACTGACAGCCCCAGTAGCACACAGTTATCCTGTTCATCCCTGGAATGAGTCTCTGCGCTCACATATTTGCCGCAAAACAGACTACTGAGTTCCAGATAACGCAGTGGTGTGCTCTGATGTGCGTGATTTTGCTGTATTGTATGAAATTTACACGTGTTAGTATGTATAAAAAAATTTCCTGCATTGTTTGTAGCTAATTTTATGCGTGAATTAAAGTTGTTGTTTGTCGTCAACTTGTACCACTAAACACCATGTGATACTCTCTCTTTTGATACCCGTGTTGTGTATTTTTATCGCTGGGTATCTTTGTAGTGTAGCTTCCATTAGTATACAGGATGAGTCACTAACTATTGCCACCTAGAATAACTCAGAAAGTATGTTAGTAGCTGAAAATTTTGTGGCACAAATGTTGCTTGGGACAACGGGGGCAATTATATGACGTTGGTTTTTTGTTGCTAGGTGGGGTAGCGTCAGAGATATGAAGGTCAACTTTGTTTTCTTAAATGGGATGCTCTAGTTTGGTATTTATTTTCTGATAGCGGCTATCGAGCTGAATCCAACAGTAAGATCTTTGAAGGTCAAGAAAGGTCACAAAGGTGGCAAGAACGTCCATTTACAGAACACGTTCGAAGTGATGACCATTGGTATCAATGCAGTGCTACAACCTCCTTGTCATGGATTAAGTGGTATCCCTTATCACTTCCGCACTTATCGAAGCATATGCTCTGGCAGTTCTCTCTCATATATCGTGCAAGTATAAAATATTCGCCGAATACGGCGTATTCATCTAACGTGCCATTGACATGCCCACCTAACACCATTTGACGGTTTCGCAATACAACACTAATAGGAACGGTAAGGCTTGTATCGTCGAATGAAGCGAATGCGAATGATGTAGCCCTTAAAGAACAAGTCGATATGCTTCTCATTTACGGAGAATGCCAACGAAATTCCGTGAGAGCCAGAGACTTATACGCTGAAAGATATCCTCATCGTACTCACCCTACACGTCGAACATTTAAATACACTCCTGGAAATGGAAAAAAGAACACATTGACACCGGTGTGTCAGACCCACCATACTTGCTCCGGACACTGCGAGAGGGCTGTACAAGCAATGATCACACGCACGGCACAGCGGACACACCAGGAACCGCGGTGTTGGCCGTCGAATGGCGCTAGCTGCGCAGCATTTGTGCACCGCCGCCGTCAGTGTCAGCCAGTTTGCCGTGGCATACGGAGCTCCATCGCAGTCTTTAACACTGGTAGCATGCCGCGACAGCGTGGACGTGAACCGTATGTGCAGTTGACGGACTTTGAGCGAGGGCGTATAGTGGGCATGCGGGAGGCCGGGTGGACGTACCGCCGAATTGCTCAACACGTGGGGCGTGAGATCTCCACAGTACATCGATGTTGTCGCCAGTGGTCGGCGGAAGGTGCACGTGCCCGTCGACCTGGGACCGGACCGCAGCGACCCACGGATGCACGCCAAGACCGTAGGATCCTACGCAGTGCCGTAGGGGACCGCACCGCCACTTCCCAGCAAATTAGGGACACTGTTGCTCCTGGGGTATCGGCGAGGACCATTCGCAACCGTCTCCATGAAGCTGGGCTACGGTCCCGCACACCGTTAGGCCGTCTTCCGCTCACGCCCCAACATCGTGCAGCCCGCCTCCAGTGGTGTCGCGACAGGCGTGAATGGAGGGACGAATGGAGACGTGTCGTCTTCAGCGATGAGAGTCGCTTCTGCCTTGGTGCCAATGATGGTCGTATGCGTGTTTGGCGCCGTGCAGGTGAGCGCCACAATCAGGACTGCATACGACCGAGGCACACAGGGCCAACACCCGGCATCATGGTGTGGGGAGCGATCTCCTACACTGGCCGTACACCACTGGTGATCGTCGAGGGGACACTGAATAGTGCACGGTACATCCAAACTGTCATCGAACCCATCGTTCTACCATTCCTAGACCGGCAAGGGAACTTGCTGTTCCAACAGGACAATGCACGTCCGCATGTATCCCGTGCCACCCAACGTGCTCTAGAAGGTGTAAGTCAACTACCCTGGCCAGCAAGATCTCCGGATCTGTCCCCCATTGAGCATGTTTGGGACTGGATGAAGCGTCGTCTCACGCGGTCTGCACGTCCAACTGAGGCGCCAGGTGGAAATGGCATGGCAAGCCGTTCCACAGGACTACATCCAGCATCTCTACGATCGTCTCCATGGGAGAATAGCAGCCTGCATTGCTGCGAAAGGTGGATATACACTGTACTAGTGCCGACATTGTGCATGCTCTGTTGCCTGTGTCTATGTGCCTGTGGTTCTGTCAGTGTGATCATATGATGTATCTGACCCCAGGAATGTGTCAATAAAGTTTCCCCTTCCTGGGACAATGAATTCACGGTGTTCTTATTTCAATTTCCAGGAGTGTATGTGTATGATAAATTGACAACAACTGTATTTTTAACGCATCGGAAAAATATATCCGGCAAGGGAAAGTTACTAACGAGGAAACGGAAATTGGTAGTCTTGCCACTGTGGTTCGAGATCTCGTCAAACCGCAAGGGAATCTGGCATGAACCAGCGTAGTGTTTTTCGTGTTCTGCATCGCCATAAATATCATCCATATCAGTCTCCACCAATAATTAACTGCTACGGATTGTATGCGTTGCATTGAATTCTGCCGATGGGCTCAACTTCGGATTCAGAGGGATGATACATTTATTAATTTGTTTTTATTTACTGATGAGGCTATATTCACGAACCATGGAAGTGTTAATTTGCATAAGATGCATTATTGGGCAACTGAAAATCCATGTTGGTTGCGGCAAGTTGCACGCCAAAAACCGTGGTTGGTGAATGTATGGTGTGAGATTCTGGAGGACAGAAGTATAGGTCGCTATTTTATCGAAGGAAATCTTAATTGTAGGAAGCACATCACATTCCTGCAAGAAACATTAGGTCCGTTATTGGAAGAAATGCATTTAGGAACAAGGAATAGAACGTGGTATCAACACGATGGGTGTCCGGAACATTTTTCGCTGATGCCTAGAAATGAGTTGCAGAGATAATTCCCAAATCATTGGATTGGACGCGGAGGAGATGTGTCGTGGCCGGCTCGTACGCCAGACTTGATGCCTCTGGATTTTTTCTTGTGGGGATTTGTAAAAGACATTGTTTATAAAGACATCCCAACTACACCTGAAGATATACGAGAGAGAATTGTCAGAGCATGTGTTTCGATAAGTGCCGATGTAATAAGGAATACCACTTAATAGATGACAAGAAGATAGTAGCATTGCATTGATACTAATGGTCATCACGTCGAACACCTTCTGTAAATGTACGTTCACGCAACCTTTGTGATCTTCGTTGACCTTCAAAGACTTTACTGTTACACATCAGTGGATTAGTCTCGATAGCCGCTATCAGAAAATAAGTACAAACTATAGCATCCCATTTTTTTAAAAAAAAGTTGACCTTCATATCTCTGAACGACCCCACCTAGCAACGGAAAACCAAGATCATATTATGGTTCCCGTTGCCTCATACAACTTTTGTCCCATAAACTCTTCAGCTCCTACCATAATTTCGAAACTATTCTTGGTTGCAATAGTTAGTGACTCACCCTGTATAAGCTGTTTTGTGTGCCATGATTGTCAATATTTTTCTATCACTCCAATGTCATATTGTGTTCAGTATACCACTGGCTTTGCTCTGTAATGTGGATCCTGTGTCTCCTGAATCCACTACCAACAGGTCGTCGGCGTTGGCTACGACACCGTCAGTGCACGTCAGTGCATTCGTTCACATCTGTAAGATGTAAGAGGGGTTAGAAAGTGATATCTCATAAGATGGATTCGCAGATCGAACCTTGGGTGCATACAGGATAGTGTACATAGCAACATAAGATGGTTTTCTACCGGTACTCCAGCGTAGAGACTGATTTCAGTATCGAATGAAGGAAAGCCCATTAGTGATCGCTGTAAGCAGAGACCACGATATCCTATACCTTTTTTTTGTTGTTGTTAGGCATGAGGTTGTGTTTTGCGCAACGTTTGGAAACATTTTGCGCTCTACACCTGTAAGTAATATATTTTAATTCTTCAGGTACAGAATTTTATGGTGAATAAAAAGCTATATATTTCTATATAAAATGTAGACAGTGAATCCATACTTCGTTAGTCGTGCATATTATTTATCTCAAAACTGTACAACAGAATTGTGATACTTCCAAATAAATTGAGTGTCTTGAATGTCTTACAGTTTTATCTGTCTTGAAAAGGGGAATTTGTTTTAATCTTCAATAGCTTCAGTTTCAAAATGCTTCTAATTTTTAACTACTCTCTGATATACTTCGTACTTATGCTTAATTTGATTTCACTTACTGATTGTTGGAGTGTAGTAGATTAATAATGTAACAGATGGATAATTAAATACTGTATTGACAAGATTTTCTCGATTGCAGAGCGTTTAAATTGCAAATGAAAATTTGTTCCTAGGTACATGACCATGTTGTACCTTCAAACATGTTTCCACGTTTTGAAAAAACTTAATTTTCAGCGGCAGTTTTTTTTAAATTTCAGAAAAAGATTACCGCACATGAAAAATGAATGTCATCATTTAAAAAATGGAATTAGAAAATATATTTAACTTCTATTACTGAGCTCATTAAGGGCGAATATTCCGTGAAGAGTCTGAGAGACAATGAAAAGAATTATCTTAAAACTAGGTAGTAGAAGTAGACTGGCACACATTCAGTCTTACTCAGTAATTGAGTCACACAAGAACTAGACGGTTAATATTGTCTCGGATCAAAAATCTGTCAACCAGGTGGAGCATTACTTTTCCAAAGAAATCAACAGCAGATTAATGCCAAAAGTAACTTAATGTTAGTTTATTGCAGCAGATCACGAAAGGTGGTTCTCTGAAGGTTGTACCCTGACAACAAAGTTAAAGAAATCTGGTGATTCCTATGTTGTCGGTTGAGGCTTTCATACAGCAACAACAACATCCGAGTCTTTTTCAGAAATAGAAATACCACATTACAAATTAAGGAAACGTATACGAGCAACGAAATGCATTAACCAAAAACAAGCAGTGTGCTCAGATCTCCTATTACATATGTGCTCAATGGTCTATTTCAGTAATATAAATCCAAATAATGTGTGGAAGTCTGGAATAAATGTAATGAGATATACCAGCACTTTTTTCTGTTAAGGTATGTAACAAAGAGAATGCAAAGAGGGGCGGTGAATATTTGAAACGATATTGGAGGTGGAGAAACTTAAAATAGCTGTGAAGAACTAATGAATGGAGCTCTAAGGGATTCAGTTTTGAGTCTGTCTTATTGACCCTCCATTTGTAGGAATTTTGGAGCGGCCGGCCGGAGTGGCCGAGCGATTCTAGGCGCTACAGTCTGGAACCACGCGACCGTTACGGTCGCAGGTTCGAATCCTGCCTCGGGCATGGATGTGTGTGATGTCTCTAGGTTAGTTAGGTTTAAGTAGTTCTAGGGGACTGATGACCTCAGAAGTTAAGTCGCATAGTGCTCAGAGCCATTTGAACCATTTTTATTTTTGGAGCTGGCACAAACATTATAATTACCAGAGAAGCGACGAAAGCAGTTGCTATGAATATTTTTCGAGGAATTAATAAATAGTTTACTACAAATAGTTTCTCCTTAATTTTGAAAAGAGATAGTATATTTCCTTGTACAGAACAAATGAAATAACTCTAGGAACTAATGTGGCACTTTGGAAGACGTGACCAGGGTAGACGGCCACTTTTTTTTATCCACGTGTTGATTTCAAGAACTAGAAGAAACATGTAGGTAGCTAAGAGTTCGGAGGCTATTGCTCTTTACATAATTGTTAGTTTGGGAAATGAACAAACCAACATAATAGCGTACCTCACTTATTTGCACTCATTAATTTCTTATGGTACAATTTTTGTGGCTAGTTTATGACATACAAGAAAAGTATTGACAGTACAAAAGCTACAGCGAGAATAATATGCGGTGTTGACCCATATACATCATTTAGAGGCCTCTTCAAGGATTTAGGTATTCTGACTGCATCTTCATAACATACGTATTCGTTATTGAAATTAGTAGTAAATATCAATGGCACTGTGAAAAAGTAGCCAGGTCGACAGGTACGACACTAAAAGGAAGCATTCCTTTCGTTACTCAGTACTAAAGCTGTTAGTGCCCAGGACTTCAATATAATATACAGCCACAAAAATCTTTGACATTTGGAACAATAACGTAATACGTCTGGCAACTACCAACGAAAGTTTTAGATATAATCTGGTGTCCTTTTCACATGGAAATCTTCTTTTCTTGTAATTTGGGTAGTGACAAAAACGTACGGTACATCTTAGAAAACGTTCAAATGAACTAAGAAATATGTAACTAATTAACCAGCTGAATTTCGCATAATCCAGGATTGTGGAACCTAAGTTCATTCCTACAGAGGACAATTTTGATTTCCAAACAGGCGAGCATACAATATTTTCCAGTATTCTATAATCTATTGATGCCAGAGAACGGGCCTACAGCTAAGTGAATCTGTCCGGCGAGCCCAGGCTGATAACGATAACGATCTTCACGTTTCTCAAATCACTTTTTATTCTGGCTACTTGTGGTAAACTGAAATAAGGAATGAAGTAAGCTTTCACAAAAACTGGACAGACTTGAGCAGGTATCTTACCAAACCCAATGATTTCTTTTTCTGTAGAGCGCTCTCAGTTAATTTTAATACCTTGATTTTTATATCAGTTTCAGCGTCTGTTTGACGACGGAGAGGAGGGACCGCAGTGCGTCCTTCTTCAGTGAAACGCTTTCTGAAGAGATAAGTCAGTATTTCGGTTCTACTTTGTCAGCGTCTCATTTAGTGTCAAGATGATCAATTAGCAGCTGAATATATATTTCTAACCTCAGACTATACGATACTGTATGTAATTTGATTATATTAGTTTTAACGTTACAAGTGACCGTGTTTCGCATATAAGACGTCTTGAATCGCAGGCAAACCTAGAAAATTAAAATTTAGTATATGATTGAAAGATGTCTGTTGATTCACCCATCCTCCATTTCGATTACTTATTTTTGCTCATAGGTTACGAGAGAATTTATAAAATAAATAAATTAATTAATTAAATACAATATTAATTGTTGTATATGTATGATAGTGATTGGTTGTAATTAATATTTGCTTATCTGGGACGTGGACGTTTAATTATTTGGTACAAGACGCTTGACAATGGCTTTTTCGTAAATGCAATGCCATTCGTATTCGACCGTGAAATGTGATTCAAACAATCGGACTTCGTATTTAAATCGTTTCCAAAGACTGCTGCGGTAGGTGCGGACTCAAAATCTCAATATTAGAATAATTTGCCAGCCATGTCAATACGTCGTACAGAGGTGACTGTCTACTAAACATAAAAAAGTTTACACAGTTAGTTAAATCAGATATATTCAATGAATAATCCTACAGTTAAATAATTCAACTTACTTTCATAAATATAGAATATTTACAGAGTCGAGTGCCTAGTGAGATTGCAAATCTTATATAACATCAAATATGGCCGTGTACCAGTTAATAAAATATACGTGCTTTCAGCACCAGCTATTCTACTACTTCTTCTTAATGAAACATGAGAGTGTCCTAATTGTATTTTGTATTATCAGCGGCATAGCGCTGCAGTTCTGTGCCATAGGCTTTATTTATTTGTCAGAGATTAATTATTTAACTAAGATTTCGCATTTCCGAGGAAACTCACACACGGCATGCAAATGTGCCTTTATATTGCCCCCTGAATTGCGAGGCGAAAAGACACACCTGCAGGCGAGCGATTCATCTAAAGGCACAAGAAAATCTAAATTTGCTACAACTATTTACATGATATACATTATACAGTATATTATATACAAAATTTGAATGACGCACGTGCGCCGTAAAAGTTCGTATGTTGGCAAAATAGAGTGCGCGCATGCGCAGAAACATCTATGTGAGTCCGGCACTGCCGTTATATCGTAAATTTAGATCACGCGGCACAGTATTGCAGTTCATATTGTTTGTGTGCGCGTGCGTTTCTTAGTCGTTGCACAAAGAAAATATTCCAGCAAGGTTATATATGAAGAGTACATTCTATTACAGGTAACTTAATTTTAAAATTACAATATTTGTTATAATACAATACAACTTTAGATTGTTGAATGTTCTTAGTTACATAGTATTGCATTGAAATGCTTCAAAGAAAAAAGTCTTTTTGTTTCAGGTGCGTTGACCTATACACATCGTGTCGTTATTACAGTTTATATTTATCTGCTGCACAGTAATGTTTCACAGGTTAGTGTCGTCGTGGTAAAGTTTTTTTGATCACAGTAACATCGCTGTATAACAACGCAATTGATACATAAGCATGTCCATTTCCTATTTCCATTATAGTCGTTGTGATGCAGTTCATTGTGACAAAAAGCATTGTTTATTACAGATCGGACGTGACCCGTCGAGTAATTGGTCCATATGCAGTTTGTTTTCAATATTCCGTGGAAGCTTGGTTGCAGAACCTCGGACGGCACATACCTGGCGTCGATCCTTGAGTAGTCCAGGTAAGTGTGTCCGTCGCTTTTCGAGAACATTCCATTCCCTGAAGTTCCAACCAAAATTCTTCCACCCGTCGTGTTATTTTCTGGACAGGCACGTTGTGACCATTTAATCCAGTTAACATCTTGAAGTTAGATACTGTAGTAATGTCACTAGACGATGCACCAATTATGCACTTCACATTTTCAGTTTTTTGTTAAATATAGCTCACCTAAATGTTCGTAGTTACTTATCAAAGAAATCGTTCATCGCGTTTACAATGGTACGATGCATAATGAATATCATTAACAGATTCTTTCGCATAGGTTTCTGCGTAGTTGCAAACTTAGTAATGTACGTTTATGTCCGTGAACAGTCGTTCACTACGCAATTTTTTTTTAAGTTTTTCACATTTTGGCACTCGTTATCGTTCAAATTTTCACATAGTAACAGTTACATTATACATCATTTTTCCATAAACATAAGTAATCATACATATACACGTCACATATTTTCTTAGCATAAACATAATACAGTTACACATAAACATGTTTTCATCATCATTACATAGCTATAAATTATTGCATTATGTCACATTTGATTCCATGAATTGCAGATATTTACATTATCTTTTACGGTTTTACTGGGTTTTTATCGATGTTTTTTGTGATGATATCTGAAATTAAGGTAGGTTAGACACAACATTCATTACAACAGTAGGCAAGACCAGGCGTTTTCACTACTCAATAAATATTCAAAATAATAAAAGAAAGAAAACTGTTAGATTCCTCGCGTTTCGTGCGTGTGTGTATAGTGTCTGAGTGGCCTTGGCTACTGGTAGGTGCTATTCTTGCTGAGAGATGTGCGTCTAATATATTTCTCGAAGCAAAAGATCGCTTCACAGATGACGTCTGTCGGTTCGTCAGGTGTCATACCAAGTCAGTGGTACCTACAGTCACATATGTTCCGTGAAAAATTAATATATAGTTCACTGCTACGTAATCATAAATTTTACCTTAATATTCAATCTTCTTGGTAGTGCCGCGGCGTTGAAAGAAAAGTTCTTCTGTCTTGAACTGCATCACTGGTACAGCTGAAATGAAAATTTCTATACTACTTATTATCTATGTTGTAGCAAATAGAGTTTTTGCGAGCTCCTTAGCAATGTTTTCATGGATATGACTTTGACATTATTTAGCATGAAATACTCTAAGATCTCGGTGTGAGTATAACCCAATAATTTTGTTAGTTCTAGGATGTTGTAACAGATACGCACCAGGATGCGGTATGTTAACAATAATATAAGGTCCTTCATATAGCAGACGCCACTTAGCATTGCGTTGCTTGAGTGCTACAGATTTATGATGAGTACGAAGTAGTACAAGCATTCCTGCCTTGCTCTTTTTGTTTTCTTTTTGTTATGTTTGTGTGATGTTTGTTTCGTATCCGTGCATGATGTGTCAGTTTAGTCAATACTTCTCTTATTTTCTGTTCAGGTGTGATTTCCTTGTCTGGCAACTTAGGTAATGGTTCTATCCATTGATCGTTCTGTTTGCAATTGAAAATGATCTCGTTAGGTGTGTAATTTGTATTGTAAATTGTGTACGTCTTCGAAAAGATTTTGGTAGGACACCCAATTAGTATGTTTTGATGAAATATAGGTCCTCATGAATCGGTTTAGTTCTCGGAAAAGTATCTCAGTCGCGTTACATTGTAGACTAAACCTTGAAATAAATATACTTTTAATGTTATTGTCCTTCAAGAAATTTCTCCATTCGTACCCAGAGTAGTATGCCGCATTATCTGACAGAATTGCTTTAGGTTTTCCCACGTGCGTCAGGTAATCACTTGAGAATCGGCGTATTATAGCATTTGCAGTGGCGGATTTTAAAGCATAAAGTTTTACATGTTTAGAAAATGTATCGTAAAAAGCTAAGATATAATTGATGCCTCCAGAGCTTGCTGGATGCGGTCCACTTATGTCAGTACACAGAATTTCCAGGGGTTAACTCGGTAAAATAGAATGTAAATCCGTTTTTGTGGATAAATTCTGAAGTTTTAATTTTTGACATACGACACATGTTTTCAGTTCCCTGTAAATTTTTCTTCTCATATTGCTAAAATAACAATATGTGCTGAGCTTTGCCAAACATTTTTTCGTCTCATAATGACCCCAAACTAAGTGTGTGTGCCAAATCAAATTATGTTCAGACTCTTTGGGAATGCATACACACCAGTTAGTAGCATTTGGATGTCAGCGATAAAATAATACATCATTGTGTAACTTGTAATACTTAGTCAAAGGATGATTGTGTTTTTCTACCAGTAATGTTATTATCTTATACCAGTGAGGATCAGATTTTTGTAATTTACATATCAATATAATATTGGTGATACTGCTTGTCTTGCATTAAGAGTATCCTGTAATCATTTATGTTTTCTAAGCCACTGTTGGTTTCATTCATACCTTGTGGAAAGCGTCGGCAATGGTGTTGTCCTTGCCTTTTATATACTTAATTTCAAAAGAGTACTTCTGAAGAGTAACTGCCCATCGTGATAGTCTAGGATGTACAAGTTTACAAGTTAACAAAAATGTCAGGGCCTGGTGATCGGTTTAAATTACTGTACGTTTGCCAAATAAATAATAATTGAATTTCTTGAATGCCCAGACTATGGTAAGTGTTTCTAACTCAGTAGTGGAGTATGTACGCTCACATTCACTTAGAGTACGACTTGCAAATCCAATAATTATTATTTGTTCCTTTTCTTTATTCTTTACGACTTGAAATAGGCAACAGCCCGAGCCAGAACATGAAGTGTCACAAGTCACACAAAAATCTAAATTGAAATCTGGATGGCTCAGTATGTTTGCATTCACTAAAGCATGTTTAATTGTATTAAAGTCATTGTGGCACTGTTCCGACCAGATCCACACTTGATTCTTTCTGAGTAGATTTAACAGATGTTTACTGTTCAAAAGTGGTTGTGGTAAAAAACGTCTGACAAATGAACATAGCCCAAGGAATGATTTTAACTGCTTTTTTGTTCGAGGGCTAGGAAAGTTTCTGATAGCATCTAATTTACTGGGATCAGGACGTATGCACTGTGAATTAATTATGTGTCCTAAATAGTTTATATCACTGCAACCAAATTTTGATTTTCTAAGATTGGCTGTCACTCCAGCTTGTGCCAATTTTTCTAAAATTCTTTGAAGTGTGTCAATGTGTTCATTCCAAGACTGTGTAGCTATCAGTATATCATCTACATAGTGTGTGACTGTCTCAACTAAATCATCATCAAGCATGGTATCCAGGGCTGTAATGAATACTCCATAACTGACATTCAATCCGAAGGGTAGAACACAAAACTGATAGGTTCGTCCCCCAAATATAAATGCAGTATATTTCCGAGAATCAGAAGTGATACCTACTTGCCAAAATGAATTAGCGAGATCTATTGTGGAAAAATATTTTTCATCTAGAAATTTCTGTAATTGCTCTTCTAAATTTTCCGGTTTTGTGTGAACTGGTAAAATTATTTCATTAATTGCTCGTGCGTCTAACACTAGCCTAATGCTACCATTTGGTTTTTTGACAACAAGTAGAGGACTACAGTAAGGTGAGGTGGATGGTTCAATGATTTTCCAGTCTAACATTTGTTTTAGTTCTTGCCACACAGCAGGTCGTTGAGATAACGGTACTTTATATGTCTTGTCGTAGAAGATCTTGTGAGGCTTAACTTCAATCTTGTAGACATACGTGTTGATAACACCTAATCGTCTGGTAAAAACTTGTAAATATTTGGATAACACTTCCCGTAGTTTCATATGTTCATGTACACTGAGAGCTGTAGCTTCATTTATCTTACGATCAATCAATGTTTTCAAGTCCATTAGCACTGTGTCAGATGAGTGTGTGTGCGTGTCGTGAATGTCATTGTCAAGTACTAACTAAACCTTGTACCCTGTGCAGCGTTTGTCATGCTTTAGAGTTCTCCTGTTCAAATCAATAACAATTACACTGCCTTTATCATTTAAAATACATTTACCTTTGGAGAAGTCTACAATGCAGTCCTTCTCGCTCATAATATCTAATCCTAATATGCAATTTGTCATAAGGTTTTGTATAACCAGGAATGGCCATTGTACAGTTCCATTACCTATTTTAATGTTTACAAAAACTTGCTTCTTAACCCTACATGACTTATTACCTAGAGCAGTAGTTACTTTACTGTTTTGGGCAGGAAACTCAGGCACAGGCTCCAATTCATACACCTTTTTATAGAAATTAAAAGACAAAACGCTCACAGCTGTACCTGTATCTAAGATAATAGTAGTTGGAATCCCACCTACTACACCAGTAGTAGAGGCTAAAACAATTTCATTTGTGTTTGAATGACATTGTGTACTGTCTTGCAAAAGTTCATCTGATATACTGTCATTGTGGTTGTATCTTATAACTCAAACAGGTATTTTTTGTTTACAATTATTAGGCATATCAATATTTTGTTGTTCAATGGTGGTGTCAAATAACTGATTAACATTGAAGTCACCCCCTAAGAATTCTTCAGCCACGACCCGGGGCACAGAAGTGACTGTTTCTAGTTTGTTGGATTAGCATTTGTATTAGGTACTGACACAGATTGAAGTTGTGTTTCAGGTGTCACTTATATTATATTCACATTCGGATGTTGCCTGTTGTGATCTCCAAACTTTTGCGGTTGTTGTTGCTGTTGTGCATTATGACTTACCTGTTGGTCGTAAGGTATTCTCCAATTTTGTCCTGTTGGCTGCTGTGGTATAGCAGTGTTTGAATGAAAGTATTGATCACTACGAGTCCAGCCTTGATGCTGTCTTGGCTCATAGTTATTATTGTTTCTGTTTCTGTTTGTGTTTTTGTTGTTATATTTGTATCCGTTGTTACTGTTGTTGTTGTTATTACCGAGGTGCCTTTTGTATGGATTGCCGCATGAAGTGTTATTACTGTTGTAACTGTTGTTTGTATTGGAATATGGGTGTTGATTTTGATTTCCGTATTGAGACGGCATGTGAGTTGGCTGTTTTTGCTGTACCGCGTATCCAACTGTCAGCGTGCCAGAATTGAGTTGGCAAGCCTGCATGTTTTGCATACCACTGATATAAACATTGTGGCTGCTGTTTTGCCGCGCGAAGTGCTGATCTTCTAGTAACATGTCAACCGAATCTAAAGCTGTTAAAAAATAATCTGGATCGTCATCCGGAATATGTAAGAGTTTTTCTTTAATGTTGAAAGGCAATTTGTTCTTCAACGCATGGAGTATATCACGTGTTGCGATTGGTTCGTCCAAAAAATGTCCCATGTTCAAGTATTTTTCAAAATATCTGCGTGAGTTACCATTTTTACTGTTAAAAGTTTCAAGTTCTAAAATTTGTCTTCTGTGTCGCTCCTGGACGAATTGCGACCAGAATTTGTTCAGAAAGGACGCTCAAACTCACTGTACGTGATACATACGTCAGCTTGACTGTATGCCCAATCAGCTTCATCGCCTTGGATGTAACCGACAATACAGGGTTATTACAAATGATTGAAGCGATTTCACAGCTCTACAATTTATTATTTGAGATATTTTCACAATGCTTTGCACACACATACAAAAACTCAAAAAGTTTTTTTAGGCATTCACAAATGTCCGATATGTGCCCCTTTAGTGATTCGGCAGACATCAAGCCGATAATCTAGTTCCTCCCACACTTGGCGCATCATGTCCCCATCAATGAGTTCGAAAGCATTGTTGATGCGAGCTCGTAGTTCTGGCATGTTTCTTGGTAGAGGAGGTTTAAACACTGAATCTTTCACATCACTATGCGTGAAACTTGCCCGCACGCGTTCAACCGTTTCTTCGCTCACTGCAGGCCGACCCGTTGATTTCCCCTTACAGAGGCATCCAGAAGCTTTAAACTGCGCATACCATCGCCAAATGGAGTTAGCAGTTGGTGGATCTTTGTTGAACTTCGTCCTGAAGTGTCGTTGCACTGTTATGACTGACTGATGTGAGTGCATTTCAAGCACAACATACGCTTTCTCGGCTCCTGTCGCCATTTTGTCTCACTGCGCTCTCGAGCGCTCTGGCGGCAGAAACCTGAAGTGCGACTTCAGCCGAACAAAACTTTATGAGTTTTTCTACGTATCTGCAGTGTGTCGTGGCCATATGTCAATGAATGGAGCTACAGTGAATTTATGAAATCGCTTCAATCATTTGTAATAGCCCTGTATATGAAATCTTTTTCCGGTCACTCCAAATGCTTGGAAATGCGTTACTAAAAGATTTAAGAAAAATCACTGGATGAATGGTTCGTTTTTCTGGGATAAAAATCTGACATTGCCTGTGTTTTATTAAGCTTCCTTCTTCCTTTGCATTATAATATGAATTTGTTCCACTGTAATTACTGTAATGTTCAGATGGCGAGTAATTACGATAATGTTGCTGTGGTTTACCATGATAATAGCTTGTGTTTGTGTTTGCGCGACGTGGTATGTGTTGTTGTCGTGGTGTGTTTTGTTCTTGTGTGTTTGTCGTGTGCGGTATGTGTGCGTCATACTCGTATGTATATTGGTTTCTGAACTGTACATTTTGACTGATATTTTCGTTACAATCAGACTGTGGTTGATCCGTGAATTGTTTCATTGGTGCAGTGACAGACTGTACTGCGTCACTAATCAGCTGTTTGTTATTAGTGGTGTATTCCGCTACGGAGTCGTGCACAATTGTTGGTAAATTTTCACATATGCATCTATCAAAATGTTTGTCTTTGTTCTCCACCCAATCATGAAATTCTTTATTAATATTTTGAAAATGAGCTGTGGCATCAGATTGTAATCTGTCAGTCAGGTGTTGTTCAACATCGTCAAATTTATTCTGCACATCAGTAATTCGTTTTTCAGGGTTGTCATGTACTGAAGGATATGTTTGAATTTCTTCAGTAAGAGCTTCACAGGTGACATTAAGGTTTATTGCTTGTGTCTGTAAAAGTGCTACGTCATTTGTAGTCTTTTCTTGCAACATATTAAGCTTGGAAAATTCCGTACTGAGCTCAGCCATCTGTTTGGTCAGTGTGGCGTCTATAAGCTCCACACGTTTACATAAAGTGTCATTACATGTCTTGATTGCTATGAGGTCAGATTTAATTTCGTCATTTTGTGTCTTTAAGGTTGCCATATTTTCTGCGTTTTGTTTCATTAGCATTTGTAACATGTTGGCAATGTTTACTGTTTGCAATGTCTCTGCCCCCGCCGCGTCATTAGACGTGACGTCATGTATTAACATGGGCTCTGACTGAGACTTCGAAATTTTTGTGGTGGACAGCCTATTGTCAAAATTTCCATTAACACTTGCGTCAATATTTGATGAATCGTCACTGCCGGTTGCTGTCGTAAAGTCATTTTCTAATATTTGTCTCGCGTCCGAGTCGGATTGCGTCTGAATACGAGTAAGTCTTTGCTGTTCCATCTTTGCGTATTGTTTTCTAGTTATGACCATGCCACACGTAAGGTATGTTTCAAGAAAATAAAATGCAGTTGAACACGAATCGCTCGTAGCAACAACGGCTGTTTGTTAATCTAAAAATGTAAACTGGATATCGGATTATTCTTAATGGCTGCTGGCCATGTTACAACGTATCGTACAGAAGTCGACCATATTGTACACTCGTGTATTGGTATTGTTGCAGAAGTTATTGTTTAAGGAAAAGTACTGAGAATGAAATTTATCACTGAAAACTGCTACGCGCGAAGGAAATACTACAGAATCTACTGAAAAGCTAATGCACTGAATTATGCGTCTGGTCAAGCCTGCCAATGAAAAGATGCTGCGTCTTACCATATTTTTCTGGAAGCTTCGTTGCGTCTTCCCGCAAAATTTTAGAATTGGGAAATATCTTCAGATTTTTGTTATTTCTCATATATTCACGTCCAGGTCCAGAAAGTTGATTTTTCACTTGAAACAAAGAGAACAATGTAACAAATGACAAAAAACAAGTCCGACACACAGTCGCCAATATAAAATAAATAAATAAATAAAATATATCATTAATTATTTTATATGTATGATAGTGATTGGTTGTAATTAATATTTGCTTATCTGGAACGTGGACGTTTAATTATTTGGTATCAGACGCTTGGCAATGGCTTTTTCGTAAATGCAATATCATTCGAATTCGACCGTGAAATGTGATTAAAATAATCGGACTTCGTATTTAAATCGTTTCAAAGACTGCTGCGGTAGGTGCGGACTCAAAAACTCAATATTAGAATAATTTGCCAGCCATGTCAATACGTCGTACAGAGGTGACTGTCTACTAAACATAAAAAAGTTTACACAGTTAGTTAAATCAGATATATTCAACGAATAATCCTACAGTTAAATAATTCAACTTACTTTCATAAATATAGAATACACTCCTGGAAATGGAAAAAAGAACACATTGACACCGGTGTGTCAGACCCACCATACTTGCTCCGGACACTGCGAGAGGGCTGTACAAGCAATGATCACACGCACGGCACAGCGGACACACCAGGAACCGCGGTGTTGGCCGTCGAATGGCGCTAGCTGCGCAGCATTTGTGCACCGCCGCCGTCAGTGTCAGCCAGTTTGCCGTGGTATACGGAGCTCCATCGCAGTCTTTAACACTGGTAGCATGCCGCGACAGCGTGGACGTGAACCGTATGTGCAGTTGACGGACTTTGAGCGAGGGCGTATAGTGGGCATGCGGGAGGCCGGGTGGACGTACCGCCGAATTGCTCAACACGTGGGGCGTGAGGTCTCCACAGTACATCGATGTTGTCGCCAGTGGTCGGCGGAAGGTGCACGTGCCCGTCGACCTGGGACCGGACCGCAGCGACGCACGGATGCACGCCAAGACCGTAGGATCCTACGCAGTGCCGTAGGGGACCGCACCGCCACTTCCCAGCAAATTAGGGACACTGTTGCTCCTGGGGTATCGGCGAGGACCATTCGCAACCGTCTCCATGAAGCTGGGCTACGGTCCCGCACACCGTTAGGCCGTCTTCCGCTCACGCCCCAACATCGTGCAGCCCGCCTCCAGTGGTGTCGCGACAGGCGTGAATGGAGGGACGAATGGAGACGTGTCGTCTTCAGCAATGAGAGTCGCTTCTGCCTTGGTGCCAATGATGGTCGTATGCGTTTTTGGCGCCGTGCAGGTGAGCGCCACAATCAGGACTGCCTACGACCGAGGCACACAGAGCCAACACCCGGCATCATGGTGTGGGGAGCGATCTCCTACACTGGCCGTACACCACTGGTGATCGTCGAGGGGTCACTGAATAGTGCACGGTACACCCAAACCGTCATCGAACCCATCGTTCTACCATTCCTAGACCGGCAAGGGAACTTGCTGTTCCAACAGGACAGTGCACGTCCGCATGTATCCCGTGCCACCCAACGTGCTCTAGAAGGTGTAAGTCAACTACCCTGGCCAGCAAGATCTCCGGATCTGTCCCCCATTGAGCATGTTTGGAACTGGATGAAGCGTCGTCTCACGCGGTCTGCACGTCCAGCACGAACGCTGGTCCAACTGAGGCGCCAGGTGGAAATGGCATGGCAAGCCGTTCCACAGGACTACATCCAGCATCTCTACGATCGTCTCCATGGGAGAATAGCAGCCTGCATTGGTGCGAAAGGTGGATATACACTGTACTAGTGCCGACATTGTGCATGCTCTGTTGCCTGTGTCTATGTGCCTGTGGTTCTGTCAGTGTGATCATGTGATGTATCTGACCCCAGGAATGTGTCAATAAAGTTTCCCTTTCCTGGGACAATGAATTCACGGTGTTCTTATTTCAATTTCCAGGAGTGTATTTACAGAGTCGAGTGCCTAGTGAGATTGCAACTCGCAGTGTTCTTATATAAAATCAAATATGGCGGTGTACCAGTTAATAAAATATACGTGCTTTCAGCACCAGCTATTCTACTACTTCTTCTTAATGAAACATAAGAGTGTCCTAATTGTATTTTCTTTTATCAGCGGCATAGCGCTGCAGTTCTGTGCCATAGCCTTTATTTATTTGTCAGAGATTAATTATTCAATTAAGATTTCGCGTTTCCGAGGAAACTCACGCACGGCATGCAAATGTGCCTTTATAAGTTCTTTGGTATGTTTTACAACAACTTGCTCGTCAATTTCAATACAGATCTGCGACATGCGAAGTATTTAGGTTTCACTGGAGATCTTTGGAGTGACTATTTCAGCCACTGAACGCCTGGGGTGTAGTGGTGTCACGTGAGCGCACTGTATTTCAAGGAAGGAAACGGGGCAGTCCTGTTTTGGCAGTTGTAAAGTGTCAGTTGTCTGTAAGCAGTTGTACTAACATAGTCAGTCTGTTTTTGTCAGATGTGCGCAGTTCTAAGTGGGCTTGCCATGTAGTGCAATGCCTGTAGTTATGAGTTAATCGGTGCTGAGCAGTTTTGCGGCTGATTTGCATGTTACTGTGAGCTGGTGCGAGCAAGCTGTGCTGACCCGGGAGGGGCCGGTTGGAAATTGTTTGCATCGTACGAGCTGTGGTCTGATACTTCTATTTCCACTCAGTTGGAGAAAATGAACGCATGATACTGGTATTGGTACTGAGAATAACTGCAATATTAGTTCATGTTGCTCCTGTCTGCTCAGCGATCCGAGGCAAAGTGTTATTGCTGTCCTTTTGTTTCGGCTTGGCGTTTATTTAGTGGTAGTGTGACTCATTAGGTTTTCTGAAGAACCACGTAGCAGGGTAACGATTAACCGGTGCTCAGCAATCAGCACTGACTGTTTCGCATCCAATAGTTAATTCGCGATCGGGAGTTAGTAAATCATTGTTTGCATTTACTGATTCAGGAATCGAGCTAAATGTGACTGTACTATGTAGCATATGGACGTGTTGTATTAATTTATGCGAGAGTAGTAATAATTCTAATAAACCGGAAGATTATTAGAATTTTCCAATTTTTTGAGGTTTGTCAGACGATTGCTCCCATGTCATGCTTTTCATGTTAATGTGAGTTAATGTTAATGTGGGTCATTAACTTTTACTGCCTCAGTACGATATCTATGAAGAGTCTGTAATATTATTGGGCTCTCCGTCGTATGAGGGCTACGGATGCCCTTGGAAGGGCATTCACCGGGCTGCGTATTGGGTGATCAACTTGTAAGATGAGACCTATTCTTCGAGGGACGTTTGGCTTGTATAATTTGCGTGACTGTGGAGATGCGCATCTGGCACGAACGCTGATACATCGACTGCGCAGTCAGAGAAACATTTTAAGAGAAGCTGAACTGAGCGTTCCGCTTCGATCTAAATAAAAAACACGACGGTAGAAAACTTTTGTAGATCTTCAGATTTTATCGCGCTTCTTGTAATGTGAAAGGGTAAAAAAGGTCGATTGTGAGCCATAAAAATGAGCGGTCTTGCCAGCGTGCAGACAACTGTTATTAATTGGTAAAATTCAAGTAATCTATGTTCGATACTGTAAATCGGCAAGTTATTGTTATAAAAGTGTTAAACAGTGAAAGAATTGCATCGAAATAAAGGGAGAGATAATGAGTGTAATTTGTGATATACACGTGAACCAAGAAGCGATCACGGGACAGGCTGAAGTCTTATCGCACCAACACAGTTAGAAAATTACTTATGTAAGTTATGCTGTTTATAAACAAGCCCTAATTGATTGTGAGGATTATTTGAATATATTTAGTGTTTACCAGAATTCTTATTCTATTCTTTTCCTTTTCTTTACCGCGCTGTCATATTACTTTTATAAATGTCAATCAGCCTTTACTACAGCAGAGAATACTACGGCATCCTGGTCGTAGACAGAAGGCTGTTCCTTGTTTTCTATACAACCGACCCATTTATTAATGATTTCATTTGCAAATGCAATTTTTATTGTTCATCGTTAAAGGCCCCTTAGGTAATTATAAAATTCATACTGATTACGTTAAGAAATCTGGGTTGTTCCTTTCCAAATAATAGAAGCTCTTGCGTAATCAAAAACTAGCCTGCTTCTGACAACGATCAGGAGCCAACCAGAAGACGGACGTCTTCGACCTCTTTTTGTGTTTCCCATGGTAAAGCTGTGCCAAACTGGGAACACGACATTCTAGTATGTAATACAACACCTATATAAGTATTAGATTAAAATTGAAAAAATTGAAATATATCAATATTTAATTTTTTTATTTTATTATACTGGAAGTCACAGCTGTATGTTAGGCTCAATTACGCAAAAGTAAGGTACGTCACGCTGCCGAACAACGGAACTGCGGGTTCCGAATTCTTATGTTATTCTTTTCAGGTGCTCTGACTTTCTCAGGCCATGTATGAGTAATTGTATATGTGATTTAATATTTTATTCTCATACGTAAGGATTGGAACTAACCGTTAGTAGCCTACACAGGTTGTTTATTATTCGAGCCTCTCCAGAACATCTTTAAAATACTCATAGATTGTACCGTTGCGCAACAGAAATATCGGTGTCTGTTGAAGCGAGCGTGGATCTAGTCAGATGCTCATCGTCGATATAGATACCTCCTTTTTAACAGAGGCCATACAGGATATTACAGTTTTATCATGACATCATACGAAAACTACTGTTTACGGTGGGGGCCATTTGTGGGCTTGTTGACAGAGCTACCTCTAAATTTTTTGAGACACGATCGAAGAAAGCGGAAGTCACGATGCCCAGATGGAGAAACGAACAATCCGCTTCCCCTCTGAATGGGCAGCGTCCTAGCCGCAACCCTAATTTTTCTGCCGTTGCATTTGTCACGGTAAATGAGTACAGAAACAGCTTCAAGCCGACACCAGAGTCCGACTTTGGCACGTGCTAAAGTTTCAGCAAAATTTCGCAGTCTCCGGCTTTCGCCGTGTGCCTTGGAACTGTTTCTTAAGCGCACAGAGGAAACGGAAGGGCCCGGTTTCGACACGTCTGTTTCCGCTCGGTCCTGGCTGCAATACCATAACCACAGCGTAATCGCAGGCCAAAAAGAAGATGCAACAGGTACTTGCCGAGAAGTTGCCGTACTGGAAGACCTGCATACGACTTTGCTCCACACAGACATCGCATCCAAAGCGATGGATTCTGACGCGTTGCAACCTCTCTTTTTCCTTTTCTTTTACTTTACCCTTATAATTTCACCGGAAGACAATACGTCACTATAAGATGGGAGACCAGCTAATTGTCAAACAGTGGCCGGTGTCTTACATGGGCAAAGAGTTCTGAGGCGAATGACTGAATCATTCGCACATCTCTTGCATGAGATGATTGCAAGATACATTTAAATCATCGGCCTTTTATCTCAGGGTAGCTGGTTGTTATAAGCAAAGACAAATTAATTACTAAACTTCAATCTGGAACCGCGCGACCGCTACGGTCGCAGGTTCGAATCCTGTCTCGGGCATGGATGTGTGTGATGTCCTTTGTTTATTTGGGTTTAAGTAGTTCTAAGTTCCAGGGGGCTGATGACCTCAGATGTTAAGTTCCATAGTGCTCAGAGCCATTTGAACCAATTACTAAACACAACATGCGTTCGGTCATTACATCTCTTGGCAATGATCTCCTGACTTCGCTGGATCCTGTCTGTAAAAAATTATACAATAGCAAAAATCCGGTAACCATCCCCGCTGGTAGTAGGTACATTTAAAGTAATTACAAAAGTTCTAAACAGGTGATACATTTGATTACTTGAGCCAGCAAACATAAGTTAGATACAACTTACACAGCAAATCTGATTGCTACGACAGACTACCAGAGAAAGATCAAGTGAAAGTGACTGAGCTCGCGCTCTTATACAAAAACAAGAGAAAATTTTTCACTATTCTGTTGTGTTTCAGAAACAGGCCAGTTCAGTGTCACTGACCGTCGATAAATTTCCACTACCGCTTCACAGAATGTAATTACCATTACGCACAGAGACTATTAGAGAAAAAATATATGCGTAGGAGGCTGGCTATTTAGAAACAATAACAAAAATATATTCTTGCCCCAAAAAGCAACATTTTAATATTCAGTAAATAATCAATTACAAATAAATTTCTAAGAGCGAAGAAACAGCAGCGTATTAATTATGGCTACCTCTGAACCAACTATGTATCTTTGCTCTGAAGCTGCTACTTTTAAGGCATGGACAAATTATTTGGCCTCCAGGAACATTTAATGACCAAGACGAATTGGTGTTAAGATTACAAGCCCGCCCAGCTAGCCGCGCGGTCTAATGCGCTGCTTCCCGAGGGGGATGGCGTGCCGGTCCCCGGCACGAATCCGCCTGGCACATTAGTGACGAGGTCCGGTATGCCAGCCAGCCTGTGGATAGTTTTTAGGCGGGTTTTCATCTGCCTCGGCGAATACAGGTTGGTTCCCCTTATTCCGCCTAAGTTATACTATGTCAGCGATTGCTGCGCAAACACTGTCTCCACGTACGCGTGCACCATAATTACTCTACCACGAAAACATTTGGGGTTACACTCGTCTGGTATGACACGTTAACGGAGGGGGGAGGGGGGGGGCGGCAACTGGGAGCCGAACCGCACAATAACCCTGGGTTCTGTGTGGGGCAGCGGTGGGGTCGGTGGACTGCTGTGGCCTGTTGTGGGGCTGTGAACCACTGAGGGCTGCGGCCAGCTGGCATCTTACAAATGATATTTTTCTCTCTATTTCCTAATTTAATAGTCCACTTAAACAAAATGAACCTAAAGTTGGCAGTTGAATATGGAAATTACCTAGTTTGCCCATTACCCCATCGTTTACTATTGGTTCTGTGGTAAAGAACACCTTATAAGACGAGTATCTTGCTTGCCAATTGTGTAATAGCGGAACCATGACGTTTACTAGTAGCTGTTGACCACTGGCACTGCCTCCAGTATTCGGTGTGTAACAGCACACACTTCTCACCTTTCCTGGCCTTCGACATGACTGCCGTAGCCCATGCTTCTTGAGCACTCCGCTGTCTGTAAGCTGTATCTGGTTTCTGATTGTAAAGGTCAGAAAATTTCAGTTTTTGTTGATGATACGTGTTGATGTGGTGTCTTTAAAATTATGTTTCGCATGCCGCAAGTAATTACTGTGAGTCAATTTTCGTACTAAACAAGATAATCACGTGTGATTTCAAATTGTAGCCACTGACAGTGAGAGCCGAGTCGTCTCACATTCTGATGAATGAAATCATGGAACCTAAAGGCTGATGACCTGACCAGTGACGTCATATTCCTGCTACTGGATGAAATGTCAAGTGTTCAGAAGTCAGTAACCTCCGACAGTGAGAGTGAAAGTGAGAAGGTGGTACCACAGAATGAGCAGTTTTACTGTTTTTAGTGCATTAGGTGAAGTGATGTGTTGCGCAACGAATGATGATAATCAAACATGTAATTAGTTTATTGAGTTTGGACGCTACACTGTATAGAGATTTCGTATTGTCTGAGCATGTAACAAAGTGAGGATAGGTGCAGTGTTTCTGGAAGATGGGGCGATGCTGAGAGTTCGGTCACGCTTTACGGAACCTGCTGGTTTGATGGTCAACCCCTGGAGCTACGATCCTGCCACGGAGACACGCTGCCCTCCATAGAACATTAAACACCGTGGTTATGTACTACATCACGAACGAAAGAGAAGAACAGTCTGCTCTGAACTGCCAAACAATCTATGTTGCTTGGTGTAGACTGCTTAATAACTGCTAAAGAACAACCGATACTTCCTACGAAACAACTGCCAATTGTTGAGGAACAACCGACATTTGTTACTTAACACCCGACCAATGATAGCAAAAAGAATTGTAAATGGTGGGACGAGTTCGCTGCTGCGAAGCTTGTGCACGAACTTCATGCATTCGACAGTTAATCATTACGGCGGTTGACGAAAATTGTTGTGAAACCGACTAGTGCGACATTCCGTGTGGTACGATAACATGTCTGCAAGACATCGTTTGAGCGCTTACGTTCGAGTGCCTGGACGGCTCGTAGCCGCTCGACGTCTCACTACTGTGGTCACAATAATGGGTGTGCCCAAAAGTGTTATCCCACGGTTAAAAAAGACCGCTTAAGGTGGAAATGCTATGCAAAAGCATAGACACCGTAAGAGGATCGATACGTAGCCCTAGGAGCACATAGCTCAGTCCTAAGCAGATCGCTGCAGACAAGGCAACAACTACAGGTACATGTGTCTCAGCCAAAGCCATTTCGCTGCGATCAAATCTGGCTGGTTTGTTTTCTCGGAAGCCTGTTAAATGTATACCACTTCAACATATCGTCGTTGAGAAGCAGTTCGTTGGTGCAGGGACAATGTTGGTTGGGATCAGCAAGAGTGGTCCAGAGTAATGTTTTCGGGCGAATCCAGCTTCACTGTGGCAGGCGATTCTGTCCACCAGTTAGAGTGGAAGAGAGAGGAACACGTTACACTTCACAGAATGTTCACGAACGTCATAGGTATGGCCTAGGTGATGTGACGTGGGCAGGCTTTATGCACAACGGCCAAAAGCCACTGCACATCTTTGCACGAGGTACCTTTACAGCTCAGCGGTATTGCAGGGAGATTATTCTGGATCATGTCCGTCTGCTTAGGGGTCTCGTAGGTCCTGACTTCCTGTTCGTGGACGAGAGTGCCCACCCATAAAGGACCGCTGAGGTGTTAGACACACTGGAAAATGATAATAATGAACGTATGGAACGATCTGCGGGCACGACGGTCCTAAGCCCTCTAAAGTACGCCTGGGATGATCTTTGCAGACGTGTTTCTCAAGGAACACCCACTACTCGAACCGTGCAAGAACTGAACACTGCCCAGAGGAGGAGTGGAACAATATCCCCCGAGGACTCTTCAGCAGTTTGGTAGACAAGATGAGTAAGAAGTGCAAAATATACGTCAGTGCCCGAGGAGGATGTATTGCTTACGGGAAGTCAAATATCGATCTTTATGTTCGGAGTCTGACCTGTCTCAAACTTGAACGTTACATATCTGTAATCCTGCTTTCCCGTGTGGTGAAATCTGTATCAGTTTTCATTACAAATATACTACTCCACCTCTAATACGTATGTGTTATGATTCATGTCGTCCATCATTGCCAGTGATTATTCCTGTCCAATAATGTCTTTGTTCCTTAGCAATAATCAAGCAGCGTAATATCTGAATTAATGTTGCAGAGAATTATTGTATGGGATGTCTTTAACATAGCACGAGCTGGTAGAACAGAATCGTATGCAAGTCTTAGAATTGCTTCTGTTATTTTTTGGCTTAATGGAAACAGATAAGTACGATTACGTTTCCAGCACAGGTGAAACTGCTAAAGAGACGAAGTCTACTCCACGAAGAGAAGAAACAAGGCATCGAGGGGGGAGATTAATTTCAAGAACCGCAAGTTCGTAATTACAGAAAAATACGCAGCAGCAACTGAATTCCTACACGTAATGCTCGTCAAACATTGAAGAAACATTTCAAGTATTGCGTCGTGACTATACAGACTAATAATTATAGCTATTAGACGTAGTATGTTTTTAGGTTGATTGGTACCACCAAGTACATGCGGCAGCAGCAAACCACTAGTGGTGATTTTCCACCAAGCAGCAGGTTAGATGTTGAAATGTGCACATGTGGACGCAAAACGGTTAGTCTATACTGACAGGCGGTCCTCTTGTGCACGAAACATCAGGTGTTACATTGTGCGAGGCGTCTGCAGGAAGACTGTTCAAAGAGAAAATAATTAACACACTGACGTGAGTACATATTAAGATACCAACGATCACAATATCTACACCTAACCCCTGACGCCCTGTATATGAAGTTCTGTGGAGCGCATCGCTACTCGCCAGCCACTACTATTGACGAAATCTGACATAAGGTTGAAGCAGCCTGGGATGACGTGGCCGTGACTGGCACCTTGGTTCAGAGTCGGAGCGCAGCTCGGTTAGAGCCGTTGTTTCTGCCAGAAGTGCGAGATATGTGTACTGAATATCGCATCCTGATTCCTACCAAATCACCTAAAACATAATTCCTTCTATACTGAATTCGTAAAGTAAATAAAATTTCATATCCTTCCTAGTGATGTATTTTTAATGACCAGGATTGTAGTCGTCCATTCAGCGTTAGCTTTCACAGCAGAATACTGATTGTCTAAATGTACGTACAGTGTGTTAACTGTAAGACGGCAGAGTTGGGAGAGGAGTGCAGGGAGAGGAGGAAGCAAGCATCGGCAGGCGTGGGGTGAAGGGACGGAGAGGGGCGGGGGGGGGGGGGGGAGACAAGGCACGCCTACCAGTTGCAGTGCTGGCACTACAAATTGCACCTCATACTTACGCGAAAGCAGACGAAAGGCTTGGAAGGTGTTGGCGACTCCCGAGATGGGCCAGCAACTACTCATTTTGATAATGTTTAGCACAACTGCACAATAAAAACACGCAGAACAGTACAGCGCAAAACAATAACGAAGTAGACGACAATGGCTACCTTGTACAACAGTCAGCTACGTAATGTTGGCAGCAGTCGAAACTGCGTGCCTACCGAAGCCTCCCGACGTTTACCGACTTCTACCGACTCAGGACTAGGGAGAGGTCTGCCATCTAAAAGTTTACACACTGTAGTTAAATGTCACTAGAGGTCTTCCTTTCTTCCTTGGGGGGGGGGGGGGGAGGTGAGGGAGAGGGGGAAGAGTTTAGGCGTGTTAGTCATTTTTCTGACTTGACTGACGCTACGCATCACAACTTCCTTTCCTCTGCTAACCCTTTCATGTCAGAGTAGCACCTTACAGCTGAAGTCCTCAACTGTTTCAAAATGTTCAAATGGCTCCGAGAACTATGGGACTTAACTGCTGTGGTCATCAGTCCCATAGAACTTAGAACTACTTAAACCTAACTAACCTAAGGACATCACACACATCCATGCCCGAGTCAGGATTCGAACCTGCGACCGTAACTGTCACGCGGATCCAGACTGTAGCGCCTAGAACCGCACGGCCACTCCGGACGGCCCTCAACTGTTTGTTGGACATATTCCAATCTCTGTATTACACTCCAATTTTTGCCCTCTACAGCTCCCGCTGGTACTACGACAGTTATTTTGTGATGTCGGTACACATGTTCTTTATCATTTCTTCTAGTTAGTGCTTTCCACCTATTACATTCTTCGCCAATTCTGTGGAGGATCTCTTTATTTCTTATCTTTATCAGTCCACGTAATTTTCATCATTCTTCTATAACAACACATAGCAAACTTATTGATCATCTGCCTTTCCGTTTTTCCAACATTCCACGATACCCTGCCGTGCAAATGTGTGTTCCAAGCGTATGTTACCCGAAATTTCTTTCTCAAAGTTAAGCCTGTGTTTGAGACCAGAAGATTTGCTTTACAGAGGGGGGCCTTTGTTAGTCTGCTTCTTACATCCTACCAGTTTCTTCTGCCTTGCACTCGGCAGATCGGATGGTCACCCATCCAAGTGATAGCCAGGCCCAACAGCGCTTAACTTCGGTGATCTGACGGGAACCGGCGTTACGACTAGTAAGCGAATGGGGGAGGATGGGGTTATAGTTCCACCTGAGTTTGCTTATTGTACTCACTCACCTCGTAAATCCAATCATCATTCGCTTCTTCCCTTGCAGTCTATGAACAGCAGCTTGAGTACTGCTGTATAAACGATAACTAACAAGGGGAACAAAGGAGTGCCAATCACTAAAATTCAAGTTTTAGCCTAGTATAATCCATTGATGTATTTTTTAACACTTGCGCTACACAGGGTTGCACTGTTACACTCTTCACAAAATAACAAATATGTTGATACACTGATACATACAGTAACACTACACCACAATACATCGTCCCACACTGCAATCCAGATGCGGCGTTCGTGGAAATATATGTAATCCAAGTTTCAGTTACCGGCGCGGATGAGATGCTCGCGGGCATCTAATCATGTTCTCGCGATTGTTCTCGTGGTTTATGACTTCGCGAATCGCGGATTACGTCTCGTGAGGTACACGAATGATTACACAACATCAAACACTTTTAGTCACAAAATTTACTTGTTCTCTTAGCCTGATTCCTTAACATTTTTACACCACGCCCACGGTTGAACACACCACATGACTACCCCTCTCGTTCTGGCGCGAGAAAACAAAGAAGCGAACATAGCGATGTTATCATAATCGATACAGTGCTACTCGATACATGCTTACACACTCCAGCAAGGTCGTTGGCCCGTTTTAAATAATATCTGAATATTTGTAATAGAAGATAGACGTATAAACTGACATGATTATCTGTCCGCTTCTGACTAGTCCATCCAGCCACATGTTAGAAACATTTGTCTCTACAAATTGTTACGCTTGAGACGGAGAGACTGCAGCGGAAAGCTATTTCCTGTAGCGTGAGTGGCCGTGAGGACGGGGAACGGCCCGTGAGCTGTCCCGCGCTCGTTGGGACAGCCGGAACCTCGTCTGTCTGGCTGAGGGGGCGGGCTTGCGCCACAACACGCTACACCTGCCCACAGCGCGCGGTGCCGTCTGCCGTGGCACACCTCACCGCAGAGCAGACTCACACCGCCACGTGGGATGTTCACCGGCGCCGGTAACGGACCAGCAGCGGCGAGCAGTGACGCAGCGGCCAGTCTGCGCACGAGAAACTCTTGAGGAGAGGTCGCGGCCACAGCAGCGCCAAGGTCACCGTGACGAGGCAACAAATGTGTACGTCGCCAGCCTTGCTCTCTCATATGATGAAGCTACTGGCACATATACGCTTGATGGATTTCAACGGTACAGCCGGCGACCACAACCTCGTTTGTACTGAGAGATGCCGTTCTCCGTTAGTAGCCTGTTATGAGTTGGCTCTGACCAATGCAGGCGCCTTAACTGTGCAGCTGTACAAGTGCTTCACTTGTTGGTAGCAAACCAGGAAAAGCAGCTTTTCAATCTGATACGAGGTAACAGCTCGTAATACAGTAGTGCAAATCAGTATCAAAATGGTTCAAATGGCTCTAAACACTATGGGACCTGTCATCTTCGGTCATCAGTCCTCTAGATTTAGAACGACTTAAACCTAACTACACTCCTGGAAATGGAAAAAAGAACACATTGACACCGGTGTGTCAGACCCACCATACTTGCTCCGGACACTGCGAGAGGGCTGTACAAGCAATGATCACACGCACGGCACAGCGGACACACCAGGAACCGCGGTGTTGGCCGTCGAATGGCGCTAGCTGCACAGCATTTGTGCACCGCCGCCGTCAGTGTCAGCCAGTTTGCCGTGGCATACGGAGCTCCATCGCAGTCTTTAACACTGGTAGCATGCCGCGACAGCGTGGACGTGAACCGTATGTGCAGTTGACGGACTTTGAGCGAGGGCGTATAGTGGGCATGCGGGAGGCCGGGTGGACGTACAGCCGAATTGCTCAACACGTGGGGTGTGAGGTCTCCACAGTACATCGATGTTGTCGCCAGTGGTCGGCGGAAGGTACACGTGCCCGTCGACCTGGGACCGGACCGCAGCGACGCGCGGATGCACGCCAAGACCGTAGGGACACTGTTGCTCCTGGGGTATCGGCGAGGACCATTCGCAACCGTCTCCATGAAGCTGGGCTACGGTCCCGCACACCGTTAGGCCGTCTTCCGCTCACACCCCAACATCGTGCAGCCCGCCTCCAGTGGTGTCGCGACAGGCGTGAATGGAGGGACGAATGGAGACGTGTCGTCTTCAGCGATGAGAGTCGCTTCTGCCTTGGTGCCAATGATGGTCGTATGCGTGTTTGGCGCCATGCAGGTGAGCGCCACAATCAGGACTGCATACGACCGAGGCACACAGGGCCAACACCCGACATCATGGTGTGGGGAGCGACCTCCTACACTGGCCGTACACCACTGGTGATCGTCGAGGGGACACTGAATAGTGCACGGTACATCCAAACCGTCATCGAACCCATCGTTCTACCATTCCTAGACCGGCAAGGGAACTTGCTGTTCCAACAGGACAATGCACGTCCGCATGTATCCCGTGCCACCCAACGTGCTCTAGAAGGTGTAAGTCAACTACCCTGGCCAGCAAGATCTCCGGATCTGTCCCCCATTGAGCATGTTTGGGACTGGATGTAGCGTCGTCTCACGCGGTCTGCACGTCCAGCACGAACGCTGGTCCAACTGAGGCGCCAGGTGGAAATGGCATGGCAAGCCGTTCCACAGGACTACATCCAGCATCTCTACGATCGTCTCCATGGGAGAATAGCAGCCTGCATTGCTGCGAAAGGTGGATATACACTGTACTAGTGCCGACATTGTGCATGCTCTGTTGCCTGTGTCTATGTGCCTGTGGTTCTGTCAGTGTGATCATGTGATGTATCTGACCCCAGGAATGTGTCAATAAAGTTTCCCCTTCCTGGGACAATGAATTCACGGTGTTCTTATTTCAATTTCCAGGAGTGTAACAGGACATCACACGCATTCATGACCGAGGAAGGATTCGAACCTGCGACCGTAGCAGCAGCGCGGGTCCAGACTGAAGCGCCTAGAGTCGCTCGGCCACACCGGCCGTCCAAATCAGTATCAAGCTATAAATATTTGTAGGATGATTAAAATTTATCGGTTGGAATAATGGTGCACTGCGTAAACTATCAGATGCAGTATATTGACGAATGAAATCAAACGGTATAATTTTTGATGTCAGTAGTGCAACAATAGCGAGACATCAGCGACTCAGGTGGTAGGGGGTGTAACTCGTTGCAAAGCCAGTCGGCTCTTTGCGGTGTTAGTCGTCATCCAAACAATGTAAAGTAAACAAGGCCGCTCACGACCATCATAGTATTAAAATGTAGACTTTCCCGGCCGGAAATGTCATGTCCATTATAATTATCCGGGCTGTTACGCCGTGGTCGGTTGATGAATTCTGTGTCAATTCCCAACGTTTCGTCCCCGTCTGCGGGAGACATCTTCAAGGGGGTCTGTAGCTCGATGGAAGGTCCAACACACCCACTGGCTCACTACTGACAGTCAGTAGTGAGCCAGTGGGTGTGTTGAACCTTCCATCGAGCTACAGACCCCCTTGAAGATGTCTCCCGCAGACGGGGACGAAACGTTGGGAATTGACACAGAATTCATCAACCGACCACGGCATAACAGCCCGGATAATTATAATGGACACATCATAGTATTACGTTAGACATAAATATGCCACAAGGGTAACGATCACTCACCACCATCACTCACAAACAGCCAAAATGATCGCTGTCATCCAAACAATGTAAAGTAAACAAGGACGCTCATGACCATTATAACACATAAGCTAATTATTAAGTACAATTACATGTATGAAAAAAGCAACAAAAAAGTTAGGAAACAAACAAAACATTAATTCAAAAAATGCTAGACAGTATCCTAGGTTATTAGTTGGACTTAAGACCAACCAGGCAAGTCATTACAACCTCTGCAGTACCAACCAAGACAGTCATCACAGCCAAGTTCATTTATATATCCACGTATTAATAGTGAAGGCGTAGCCGCAAGGCTTGAACTTTTTTATTAGAGATCAGGCAAAATGATGCCCACATATATACTGCAACGGCGGCGTTAGTCTGTGCGTACGTGCCTTTCCTGCAGCCGGGAAGCAGATGCCATTAGTGATAATGCGTATTGCGTACATAAATCACAACTGTGACAACGCCACGCGGTAAACAGTTATCACCTGTTGGAAAAGCAAACATCGGCGCGTAGAAGGAAATGGAACTTCCTAATCGTCAAATAGCCAAGAAGTTGATCTACAATTTTTGATGATTTGGTTATATTGGAGAAAACGATGTGGAGAGAACGGAAAATATGGGCAAAGCAGGTCCGCCGCTGTGGCCGAGCGGTTATAGGTGCTTCAGTCCGAAACCGCGCTGCTGCTACGGTCGCAGGTTCCAATCCTGCCTCGGGCATGGTTGTGTGTGATGTCCTTAGGTTAGTTAGGTTTAGTTCTAAGTTCTAGGCGATTGATAACCTCAGAAGTTAAGTCGCATAGTGCTTAGAACCATTTGAACCATTTTACTCTAACCTAAAAACAACTAGTCAGAAAGTAAAACAGCGAGCCGTTTTTTTTTACATAACATCATAATATAATGACAGTAGAGCAATAGGAAAAGGGGAAAATAAAACTAAAAAATCGTTAATATTCTATTAGATCTATTAAGCCGCGCGGGGTAGCCGCGCGGTCTGGGGTGCCTTGTCATTGTCCGTGCGGCTGCCCCCGTCGCAGGTTCGAGTCCTCCCCCATGGGTGTGTCTGTTGTCCACAGCGCCTATGTTAGTTTAAGTTAGATTTACTAGTGTATAGGCTTAGGGGCCGATGACCTAAGTAGTTTGGTCCCATAAGCCCTTACCAAGATCTACACTCCTGGAAATGGAAAAAAGAACACATGGACACCGGTGTGTCAGACCCACCATACTTGCTCCGGACACTGCGAGAGGGCTGTACAAGCAATGATCACACGCACGGCACAGCGGACACACCAGGAACCGCGGTGTTGGCCGTCGAATGGCGCTAGCTGCGCAGCATTTGTGCACCGCCGCCGTCAGTGTCAGCCAGTTTGCCGTGGCATACGGAGCTCCATCGCAGTCTTTAACACTGGTAGCATGCCGCGACAGCGTGGACGTGAACCGTATGTGCAGTTGACGGACTTTGAGCGAGGGCGTATAGTGGGCATGCGGGAGGCCGGGTGGACGTACCGCCGAATTGCTCAACACGTGGGGCGTGAGGTCTCCACAGTACATCGATGTTGTCGCCAGTGGTCGGCGGAAGGTGCACGTGCCCGTCGACCTGGGACCGGACCGCAGCGACGCACCGATGCACGCCAAGACCGTAGGATCCTACGCAGTGCCGTAGGGGACCGCACCTCCACTTCCCAGCAAATTAGGGACACTGTTGCTCCTGGGGTATCGGCGAGGACCATTCGCAACCGTCTCCATGAAGCTGGGCTACGGTCCCGCACACCGTTAGGCCGTCTTCCGCTCACGCCCCAACATCGTGCAGCCCGCCTCCAGTGGTGTCGCGACAGGCGTGAATGGAGGGACGAATGGAGACGTGTCGTCTTCAGCGATGAGAGTCGCTTCTGCCTTGGTACCAATGATGGTCGTATGCATGTTTGGCGCCGTGCAGGTGAGCGCCACAATCAGGACTGCATACGACCGAGGCACACAGGGCCAACACCCGGCATCATGGTGTGGGGAGCGATCTCCTACACTGGCCGTACACCACTGGTGATCGTCGAGGGGACACTGAATAGTGCACGGTACATCCAAACCGTCATCGAACCCATCGTTCTACCATTCCTAGACCGGCAAGGGAACTTGCTGTTCCAACAGGACAATGCACGTCCGCATGTATCCCGTGCCACCCAACGTGCTCTAGAAGGTGTAAGTCAACTACCCTGGCCAGCAAGATCTCCGGATCTGTCCCCCATTGAGCATGTTTGGGACTGGATGAAGCGTCGTCTCACGCGGTCTGCACGTCCAGCACGAACGCTGGTCCAACTGAGGCGCCAGGTGGAAATGGCGTGGCAAGCCGTTCCACAGGACTACATCCAGCATCTCTACGATCGTCTCCATGGGAGAATAGCAGCCTGCATTGCTGCGAAAGATTGATATACACTGTACTCGTGCCGACATTGTGCATGCTCTGTTGCCTGTGTCTATGTGCCTGTGGTTCTGTCAGTGTGATCATGTGATGCATCTGACCCCAGGAATGTGTCAATAAAGTTTCCCGTTCCTGGGACAATGAATTCACGGTGTTCTTATTTCAATTTCCAGGATTGTATTAAATTGAGAAATTACGTAAAAAACATTGATAAACGCTTATTAATTGCAGATGACATGCTCGAAGGCAATACCAAACAGGTTTTTAAACAGCAATATGTAACGTTTGTTCGTGTTAATATTTCTGACAATATTTACAGTAAAGTAAGTGCTATAATCTCAAAAACTGGTAAATATCGTAATGCATTCTCTGCATATTGTTCAACATAGGATAAATGAATCCTACTGAAGATAAAGAAACTTCTCCGAAATATGTATGGGTATCAAAACAAGAAAAATTATTTGCTCAAGGTAGAGCCTTATTTCCTTATTACATAAAATAAAAGAATTTCCTTTACCAATGTGTAGTTATTTAACATAAAATATTTTTTGAACTTTTGAGTCAACTTCACCCTAACGTTCTACGTCACCCCATTTGACGATATCTAAGTCTACTGTTCTGTCTGTCTCTATACCTATACTGTGCTAACTACTGAAAAACTTCGTAGAGTGTACTTTCGTTTGTACCAGTGATTAGGGTTTTTCCCTTTCCATTTGCTTATGGAGTTGAGAAGAACGGTTACTTAAACGCCTCTGCGCGCTGAAATTTGTCTAAACTCATCCTCGCGATCCGTATGGGGGCGATAAGTAGGGGCTGATCAGTTACTCTATATTCCTCACGTCAATGAAAACTGTTTCTTGAAACGTTGTGTGCTTTCACGGGATAGCTAGCGTCCATCTTCAGGCGCCTGTCAGTTCAGCTTTTTTAGCTTCTTCGTGACACTCTCCCATGGGGCAAACAGATCTCTGACGATATACACTGTCATTCGTTTTCTATACCCCTTGTCAGTGCCACACACTTGAGCGATATTCTTCGTTGGTTTACATGAGTGTTTTGTAAGCTATCTTCTTTGTATGTAGGCTGATTCCATTTTCGTAGCATCTGTAACGAGATTAACTTTCAAGTGTTATGTAACGAAATTGACTGTTACGTTAACTATTTAGTTTTGACCCTGAATGCCCCTAAACATTTAAGTCAGAACCGTATACAAATACCATTTAATTGTTTGAGATATGGAAAAAAATTTGGCCTTGATTGTGCTTAAGTATTTAACGCAGCACCTTTATCAAGTAATACTTAATCACCTGAAAGCTGGAAATACCCGTTTCGGTATCAAAGTTACTGTAAGCATCATGTTCGCCATTAGTAAGCAAACCCCATCACAAAAAATATGTAAATCAGGAAAATCTCATGAGTGCCTTTGTAAAATAAACCAAACAAACCATAATATTTCCCAACGATACCTGAAACAGTAAGCAAGCTCACCCATTACCTCGGGAATGGTGCAATGTGACGAGTTCCAGAACATAAACGGTTCATATCATAGTTCAGCTGATAGATCTAAAATTCTCACTTTATTTACATCCTGCGCCAGTGTGAAATAATCTACTTTATTCCTATTAATTGAAGCCAGGAAGATAATACGGGTGCCACAGGTCGCACGTATTTTATAAAACATAGCCATTGAACACGTAAAACTTACTAGCAATAATACCGAACACACACATACCGCAGCAAATCCCCTAAAACATGTTGATATACACGTAATGAGAAAAATATACAAAAAGAGACAAACAGCAGCAGTACAGAAATGATGTTGCTAACAATGAGAACATAGATACTCGAATTCGGTTACTGTATAACTATATTTACTGAAGAACGTTTATTTGATTAAGTCAACGACAATGAAATCACATTAGAAATTATTTGAATTGCTTTCAGGCTCTTTCCGGAGGGGAAGCAGTTTGTAGGTTCCCAGTTATTAAGTTAGCTTGTCTGGATGTGATGGATGACGCCGTCCGGCGTTGTTAACACCTAGATTATGGCGGCGGCTAAACTGTAGCAGGTCTGTTCATCATGAAGTACAGCCTATACATCATCTTGACGAGTGCGTCCATTACATTCTCTTAGCGTGTGCATAATCTGTCTGGTGACAACGTTCCTCTGTTCACTCCCGCAAGATATCGCCTGATCGGCAGTACTTCACGGTTTGTCAATATACCCCTTACTATGTCACAAGGCTCACACCATTGAATCAGTCTGCTAATTTCATCACACAATGTTCGTAACAACATTACGTCTCTAAAGAATTCGGAATGTAATTGTTCAGACGTATTTGGCATTCACACCAAGTTCATGACAACATTAAGTCTACAGGGTGGTCCGTTGGTCGTGACCGGGCCATATATCTCACGAAATAAACGTCAAATGAAAAAACTACAAAGAACGAAACTTGTCTAGCTTGAAGGGGGAAACCAGGTGGCTCTAAGGTTGGCCCGCTAGATGGCGCTGCCATAGGTCAAACGGATATCAACTGCTTTTTTTAAATAGGAACCCCCATTTTTGTTACATATTCGTGTAGTACGTAAAGAAATATGAATGTTTTAGTTGGACCACTTTTTTCGCTTTGTGATAGATGGCGCTGTAATAGTCACAGACATATGGCCCACAATTTTAGACGAACAGTTGGTAACAGGTAGGTTTTTTTAAACTTAAAATACAGAACGTAAGTACGTTTGAACATTTTATTTCGGTTGTTCCAATGTTATACATGTACCTTTGTGAACTTATCATTTCTGAGAACGCATGCTGTTACAGCGTGATTACCTGTAAATACCACATTAATGCAATAAATGCTCAAAATGACGTCCGTCAACCTCAATGCATTTGGCAATACGTGTAACGACATTCCTCTCAACAGGGAGTAGTTCCCCTTCTGTAATGTTCGCACATGCATTGACACTGCGCTGACGCATGTTGTCAGGCGTTGTCGGTGGATCACGATAGCAAATATCCTTCAACTTTCCCCAGAGAAAGAAATCCGGGGACATCAGATCCGGTGAACGTGCCGACCATGATATGGTGCTTCGACAACCAATCCACCTGTCATGAAATGTGCTATTCAATACCGCTTCGACCTCACGAGTCCGCAGCTCGTGGTCGTGCGGTAGCGTTCTCGCTTCCCAGCCCGGGTTCCCGGGTTCGATTCCCGGCGGGGTCAGGGATTTTCTCTGCCTCGTGATGACTGGGTGTTGTGTGATGTCCTTAGGTTAGTTAGGTTTAAGTAGTTCTAAGTCCTAGGGGACTGATGACCATAGATGTGAAGTCCCATAGTGCTCAGAGCCATTTGAGCCATTTGAACCTCGACCTCACGAGAGCTATGTGCCGGACATCCATCATGTTGGAAATACATCGCCATTCTGTCGTGCAGTGAAACATCTTTTGGTAACATCGGTAGAACATTACGTAGGAAATCTGCATACATTGCACCATTTAGATTGCCATCGATAAAACGGCGGTCAGTTATCCTTCCTCCCATAATGTCGCACCATACATTAACCCGGCAAGGTCGCTGATGTTCCACTTGTCGCAGCCATCGTGGATTTTCCGTTGCCCAATAGTGCATATAATGCCGGTTTACGTTACCGCTGTTGGTGAATGACGCTTAGTCCCTACATAGAACGCGTGCAAAAAATCTGTAATCATCTCGTAATTTCTCTTGTGCCCAGTGGCAGAACTGTACACGACGTTCAAAGTCGTCGCCATGCAATTCTTGGTGCACAGAAAAATGGTACGGGTGCAATCGATGTTGATGTAGCAATCTCAACACCGACGATTTTGAGATTCCCGATTCTCGCCCAATTTGTTTGCTACTGATGTGCGGATTAGCCGCGACAGCAGCTAAAACACCTACTTGGGCATCACCATTTGTTACAGGTCGTGGTTGACGTTTCACATGTGGCTGAGCACTTCCTGTTTCCTTAAATAATGTAACTATCCGGCGAACGGTCCGGACACTTGGATGATGTCGTCCAGGATACAGAGCAGCATACATAGCACATGCCCGTTGGGCATTTTGATCACAATAGCCATACATCAACACGATATCGACCTTTTCCGCAATTTGTAAACGGTCCATTTTAACAGGGGTAATGTATCACGAAGAAAATATCGTCCACACTGGCGGAATGTTACATGATACCACGTACTTATATGTTTGTGACTATTACAGCGCCATCTATCACAAAGCGAAAAAAGTGGTCCAATTGAAACATTCATATTTCTTTACGTATTACACGAATATGTAATAAAAATGGGGGTTCCTATTTAAAAAACGCAGTTGATATCCGTTTGACCTATGGCAGCGCCATCTAGCGGGCCAACCATAGCGCCATCTGGTTTCCCCCTTCAAGCTAGACGAGTTTCGTTCTTTGTAGTTTTTTTCGTTTGATGCTTATTTCGTGAGATACTTGGCCCGGTCACTATCAACCGACCATCCTGTATTCAGCATTCGGGACATAAGTACCAGACGTACTTGGCATATATTTTATTCAGATACGACGGCGAGATCTCTTTGAATTAACGTGGACCTTCATCAGAGCGCTCAATGTTCACTCTCCGACTCTCGATACATCATTCTGTCTGTCTGTCCATCTCTCTCTTTCTCTCTCTCTCTCTCTCTCTCTCTCTCTCTCACACACACACACACACATAGCACATTATTATTAGAGTCATTTACGAGGGCGTTTTGAAAAGTAATGCCTCCGAATTTTAATGCGAAAACTCTTAAGGCTTTGTAAATAAAACAAACTTTATTAACATTCTACATATTTATTCTTCGTGTCTATGTATTTATTCCGCAATATAATCACCCTGTGCGACGAACACATTTCTCCTAACGAGGGACCAGTTTGCTGACACCATCACACTAGAGTGTTTTACTTTGTTGATGGAGAAACAACTTCACCCCTTCTTGCACCGCTTCATCGCTATCAAAGTGAAGTTACTGAAAGTGTTCAGTTTTGTAAACAGATGAAGACAGGAGAGGAATTCATGGCGGGCCACATCAAACCAGTCATGCATCACATGTAGTATCTCAACTGATATTGAGAACAGAATAAAAAATTCAAAGGCATTACTTTTCACCACGCCCTCGTACATTTTGTGAAGTTATCACGAAGATTTACGTTAAGTTAAACTATCGTTAATAATAAACATGTAGCATATAATATACTATAAAATTATACACATTACAGTTTTTACTCTAAAACAGACACCTGAAATAGTAAATATACGTTTTACGTTCTCGTATTGTAGAGAAATAAAAAAAAATTAATATTACTAAAAGTTAGAAATATTTCAACACATCCTTCTAATGTACTGAAGTCTGCCACCTTTACCTGCTGCTGATTCTGCGTGGGTGTAGCAGCCTTATCCTGGACATCTTGTAACCATGTTATCACTAGATATTACGTCCACTGTTCAACAGCAGAAACATTATTATTTAGAAGTAGGAGGTAATTTATGTCAGTTTGTGGATATCGGCATCATTAGCAGCTCTTTTGTTGTTGTTGCAGCGGTTAGTGGTTATGCCCCACATTTAATAACCCAGTAGAGGTATAGCCACTGTTATAAACATGTGAAATCATTCATACAACAATTACAAATAGACTTGCGTCCCCAGATAAAAACTGACAAGAGACAGTTACCGCTACTAACGTCTGATTTAACATGGTTACCAGTAAACGAAAGTACTCTTATAACCGCCATGAAACGCTGTAAATTAGATATAAAATATGTTATTTTGTGCGTGGGATTTGAAACAATGATTCCATAATTTAGGTCTGTCATATTTCCAGGTTCTTCCAGTCCTCCCTAGCTACAAAGATTTATCATGAATGTTAGTAATAACAATTGTCATTAGTTGTCGCACAATTTCGTGCCAAAATGACTTCCCATTTCACAATCGCAAATTTGTCATGTGCAACGTATCCAGATGTCCACACGATGGGAATGTAGATAGTTTTCTCCATCTGTTATTCGCACAGCCACCACAGTCCATGCTGACACACAGCTGATGCCGACCTGTGCTGCATGTTTCCTCGTTACGCTGTTCGACCTCAGGAGCCCCGAACGCTTAAATATTTCTATGGAGAGGGAACGAACCTGTCCGGTCGGGCGTCAAAAGTCATAAATACAGCGCATCTACTTCTGTAGTGCTGCTTTTATTCAAACGCCTAGCATCAGTGAAAAGCATAGTTGCTGCCGTCTGGAAGATCTCAAATCAGGAGGATATCTACGAGTTCTAGTTCCACATCTCATCGTCTTCGCAGTTTACACGTTCTTCAGAAAGCTGTAAACAGTGCATCTTTATAGTATTTCATATACGAGATGTGTCACTATTGAAGTTACACAGTTCTAGACGTTGTAGAGGGGGCTTAGTAGATAAAGTTTTACATGGACTTAGTAGATCAAGTTTTACATAGGAACACATGTCCGAAAAAGTCATCCAGCGTCAAAGTTATAGACGTCGACGCCTGTAAATGTACTCGTATGCATATACAGAATGATTCCGCGATGATGTTGCAAACATTCTAGGATTTTGGAGAAGGATAAATGTATCAATTTGAGGTACGATTCCCTCTACTGGAAAAGAACGAGTCGAAAGTTATAAGTAAGAACCGTTCCGATACCTCTGAAAATGGAATGCATGTGTTCATACTTTTATTGCTAAGACTATATGGTATGCGACTTTTAAAGGTGGTACTATAAACCAAAATAAAAAAGAAAGTTCAGAAATCATGGGCTGTAAAATGTATATCTGAGGAGCTATGAGCACTTGTTTATTTTCGCTATTGTGAAACGTCTCCTCTATTGGACAAGTGCTCATAGCTCTCAAAGTATGCATTTTAGAGACCATGTTTACTGGACATTTTTCTTCTTTTACTTCATACTACCACCCCTGAAAGCTGCCATCCCACAATCTTAGCAACAACAGTACACGTACTCTACTATCAGAAGTATAAGAAAGGTTTTCGATTTTTGACTCGTTCGATTCCGGTACAGGAAACATTACCTCAAATTGATACGTTTACCCTTCTCTATCATCTAGAAAGTCTGTAACATCATCACGGAATCACCTTGTGTAAACATACATTTACAGGCGCCGGCACCTATAATTTTGACGCTCTGTAGCGTCGTTGGATCTACTAAGTCACCTCTACAACCTCGAGAAGCGTGTAGCTTGAATTGTGAAACACCTTGCAAATATCATTGTTATCATTATACGCTACAGTGCAGTTGTGTTCGATCACATGATTAGGTGATGGCAGCAACGTTTGGTCAGTGGCAGTGCACAAATCATACTCAAAGGAAGTGCCAATACACTAATTAAGGTACAGCCCTGTACCCAAAGTCTCATGGAGTGAAAGTAAAGGAATTTTAAGAGAGGATGTAATTGGTTTTGGTCCAAAAAATCGATTTTTCAAAAATATTATTTTCTTGATCAACACAGTTTAGTCTATGTTGTGTGTGAATTTTATCGTGATAGCAGTTTTAGAAATGCCTTTAAATTGTTTAACTGATTAACACTGTACTGACGGCCACTCCCACCTTTTCCGACATTTGGGAAACTGCTTGCTTCAGCGGAACTTTTGTCAGTTTAAAGGTTATTTTATTTCCATATCTTTGGCTGACATCTATATCTCTGGCTGACATCAATATCTTTGCCTGTGAAATGTCTTGCATGTGGTTTATTTACGTTTTGACAATACCAACACATATAGTAGGTGGAAGATTGAATTCGCAAACCTTTACTTGAAGTCAAGATTCATGCATAATGGGTGGTGGAGAAACCGTGTTTAGTAAACGGAGGTTTCATGGACATCGGTTTACCAATAAAAAGGAGGACGTAGCTCGAAATGAGGAACATAAGCTCTCAGCTTCAGCATCGAAACTTGGGACAGGAGAATTGTAAGGTGCGTAAATGAAGTTGATATGGATTCCACTGGATTCAGACTTATTGATTTAGAGCTTCTCTGCCAGGCTATAAAGTCTTCGTTCATGTGTTAGCTGTAAATATGCAGAATGCATGATTGTTGTTGAAGAAAGAAGACTGGAAATAGCTTGCGATTTTAAATTAATTTGTAATTGGAGTGGCTATGAATTTTCATTTTCCTCCTCCAAAAAAACCGACACTAGTACCTATGAAAGCAATTTTACATTAGCATGTGTTCTAAGATGTCTTGGACAGGACAGGGAAGGAGGTGATTTACTGTGTTTTCCTGAAAATGCCTCCACCTTGTGCAAGGTTTAAAAAAATATATAAAGAAATGTCTGATGCTGTATGCGATACTGCCAAGGTTTCTATGAAGAAAGCAGTGGAGGAATTGGTGTAGCTCCTGGGGTAGATATTCATGACAGTAAATGCACAAATGTTACTGACCAGCCACGCGGGATTAGCCAAGCGGCCTTAGGCGCTACAGTCATGGACTGTGCGGCTGGTCCCGGCGGAGGTTCGAGTCCTCCCTCGGGCATGGGTGTGTGTGTTTGTCCTTAGAATAATTTAGGTTAAGTAGTGTGTAAGTTTAGGGACTGATGACCTTATCAGTTAAGTCCAATAAGATTTCACACACTTTTTTCCTTTTTTTTTTTACTGACCACTGTGTGTCTATAGATGGGACCTGGATGAAAAGGGATCACACATCTATGTATGGAGTTGCATCTGTTATTGGTACTGACTCAGGTAAAGTTTTAATGTAGAAATTACGTCTAAATACTGCCACCAGGATGCAACAACGAAAAAGTCCAACAATGAAGACAGTGAGGAACTGTGGCAAGAAAAACATGCTGTAACATGCTCTAAAATTTATAGTGACTCAAGTGGGAGCACGGAGGCTGCTGCAGTTGTGAGGATGTTCTCCAGATCTGAGGACCAGTATGGTGTTAGATATACTAAATACCTTGCTGATGGGGACTTCTCTTCGTTCAAAGCTGTAACAGATCAAATCCGTACAATACAATAATAGAAAAGTTGGAATGTGTTGGCAACATCCAAAAGAGGCTCGGTGGTAAGCTTCATCACTTGCTGAAAGAGAAGAAAGGTGAAGTACTTGAGGATGGAAAAACACAAGGGGGAAAAGGCAGGCTTACTCTGAAAGAAATTGATTCTCTTCAGGTATTTTATGGGAGATCTTTCAGGAAAAACACACATAATTTAGAGGCAATGAGGCGTGCTGTGTGGGCGATTTTCTTCCACACACTATACACTGACCAAACACCAATGCACAATTTGTATCCGAAAGACGATTGGTGTAAGTTCAACAACAGAAATGAGACGTATTCACTTTAAGATTCACTACCAGAATTTGTTATGAATGCAGTTAAGCCCACATTCAGGTTTCCTGCAAACTCTGATTTATTGAGGAAGTGTCTTCACAAAAAGACACAAAATGCAAATGAAAGCGTCAATAATTTAATTTGGATTAGATAATCAGAAAGGACATTCTGTGGACTTGAAGTATTCAAAATAGGTGTCTACGATGCAGTTTTATGTTACAATAACGGAAATAACGGCTGAATTGAAGTGCTAATGAGAGTTGGTGTGGATCCTGGTGTGTTACAACAAAAGCATTTTACACCATCGACGAGAGCAGGGTCAAGAAAGGTAACGGATCAGTGTCTTACTTGCAAATACAGGCCAGGCAAATTCGAAGAGAAGAGAAGTCTGGAGAATGAAGAGTATCAGTATGCAGGGTTTTAAAATTAAGGTAAGCGTATTACATGTAAAAGTATGAGAAGAAAATCTTTCAAACTCATTTTCTCTGTTTTACATTTTTACATTATTAGAAGCCTTTTCCTCAAAAACTATATGCGCTAATGCTATGAAAGTATCAGGAAGTGTTCCCAAGTGTTGCTGTCACCCCGGAACTAAAAAATACGAGATCCTGCAATTTCATTCTGATTTTTTGATGATTGTATGTAGAAAAAAAGTTAATTTTGGATGTGTAAAATTATAAATTTGTACCATAAATTAATAACTGTAGTTCAGTGGTCTTATAACCTTCTCAGGACACTACAATAGAATTTTCAGATTAATTGCATGATTAGCATTTGAGCAACACCAACAATGAGGAGGATACATGAGACTCGACCTAAGTATATGTCACAGATCAAATAAAAGACAAGAACTGAACGTTATATTAAATATCAAGTACATGACAGTACGCAAATGGTTTGGGCTGAAGATCTCTCCATGAAACTGATGCTGAGATTTTTCTTATGGAGTGAAGACCAGACTGACATAAACAAGGCCTCTAAACATCGTGCAATGAAGTTAAAGGTCAGCGGATGTTCCTAGGGAACTTTCTTCCATCCATGCTGTTTGTGCACAAGCCCACAAAGCATCAACAGTGGCTGTTGAAATACCGTGACGAAGACTTGTCAATTAACCAAATCCCAGTCAGCTCAATGGACGACATTTCTGGCGACCACATGGGCCAGGAAAGCAATAGTACCCGTCCATCATCGAAGCAACCTCGCAGATTCTATACCACAATTAAATGGGCATTCTTCTGATGCAGTAGGCACATGTAAATGACTGAGAAGCGGCAGTTCATTAGGGCTGAAAGCTCTTTGATGTAGAAGCTGTTCTTAATAGGCACGATATATTTAATGGTACACTAATGCACCAATCGTATATGCAGTCTCATTGTAGGGCAAAGGAACTCTTCACAAAACGACCTTGGCTTAATAGTTACTTTGTCGCTCATATAAGGGCTTGCAAGTATGCTATCTCTCATCTATTTCCAAAAATGGTTCAAATGGCTCTGAGCACTATGGGACTTAATCTCTGAGGTCATCATTCCCCTAGAACTTAGAACTACTTAAACCTAACTTACCTAAGGACATCACACACATCCATGCCCGAGGCAGGATTCGAACCTGCGACTGTAGCGGTAGCGCTGTTCCAGTCTGTAGCGCCTAGAACCACTCGGTCATCCCGGCCGGCTCATCTATTTCAATTACCACTTCTTATAGCACTGGTCTACACATTGCCTGCATTTTGACTCGTTCTGGCGCTCTCTCCCGCAGATGAAATTTTCTCAAACATTTGTGTATATATTTAACTAAAATAATACTGCTGTAAAGGAACATTTGAATATGTCACATCAACACGTACCATGCCAAAGATATGCAGTGTTTATCTGGACTGCAAAGACAAATATCCGAACTGGTTACATCGTTCTAAATATTCAAATATTTCCTCTGGTAAACATTCGGCGTCCTAGGTCACTTCACTGGATGATGAAGACAGAAAAAGGGGAACTAATAATGTTACGGTGCCTTTAAAAATATATTGAGAGGCGAGTATGGGTAAAAAGGTTTGAATGTACAATATTTATCAAGAAGTGAGTCACCGAGACACTCATTCACTTGTAAAATCAGATGCAACCATACAAAACCATAAACTTTCTACATAATGTAAGAGTCCTGCTTAACACTGTTAAAATTACTCGATTGCCATTAGTTAAATAAACGATATTGATTTAGCGGACTGATCATTCATAAAATTTTGACAATCCATGAACACAGAGTAGAAACTGAGAGGGCCAATAATAATACGGGATGTAGTTTGGGCATTAGATAAAATCTTAAAACGCGCAAACCCCCTCCCCCCCCCCCACACCCCTTCCGTAGACCACGTTGTTATAATAGTGGGCGTGACAGCTATCATCTTTCCAAATATACAACATAGTCATTTATAATTAGCGAACTTTAACAACCACTCGAAAAGAACATCATATCTGTACCTCACCTCTACGAATGTATTGTTTTGTGGGAAAGTATCCATTTCTAGGACTAATGAGAACAACATCTCCACCAATCTTGCAAACATGTGAGAGATCTGTGACGAGAGTCTCTGTGATTGTGACGAGAGACTTTGTAAGTAGGCTGAAGCCGTCGTACTCTAATACACTCCTGGAAATTGAAATAAGAACACCGTGAATTCATTGTCCCAGGAAGGGGAAACTTTATTGACACATTCCTGGGGTCAGATACATCACATGATCACACTGACAGAACCACAGGCACGTAGACACAGGCAACAGAGCATGCACAATGTCGGCACTAGTACAGTGCATATCCACCTTTCGCAGCAATGCAGGCTGCTATTCTCCCATGGAGACGATCGTAGAGATGCTGGATGTAGTCCTGTGGAACGGCTTGCCATGCCATTTCCACCTGGCGCCTCAGTTGGACCAGCGTTCGTGCTGGACGTGCAGACCGCGTGAGACGACGCTTCATCCAGTCCCAAACATGCTCAATGGGGGACAGATCCGGAGATCTTGCTGGCCAGGGTAGTTGACTTACACCTTCTAGAGCACGTTGGGTGGCACGGGATACATGCGGACGTGCATTGTCCTGTTAGAACAGCAAGTTCCCTTGCCGGTCTAGGAATGGTAGAACGATGGGTTCGATGACGGTTTGGATGTACCGTGCACTATTCAGTGTCCCCTCGACAATCACCAGTGGTGTACGGCCAGTGTAGGAGATCGCTCCCCACACCATGATGCCGGGTGTTGGCCCTGTGTGCCTCGATCGTATGCAGTCCCGATTGTGGCGCTCACCTGCACGGCGCCAAACACGCATACGACCATCATTGGCAACAAGGCAGAAGCGACTCTCATCGCTGAAGACGACACGTCTCCATTCGTCCCTCCATTCACGCCTGTCGCGACACCACTGGAGGCGGGCTGCACGATGTTGGGGCGTGAGCGGAAGACGGCCTAACGGTGTGCGGGACCGTAGCCCAGCTTCATGGAGATGGTTGCGAATAGTCCTCGCCGATACCCCAGGAGCAACAGTGTCCCTAATTTGCTGGGAAGTGGCGGTGCGGTCCCCTACGGCACTGCGTAGGATCCTACGGTCTTGGCGTGCATCCGTGCGTCGCTGCGGTCCGGTCCCAGGTCGACGGGCACGTGCACCTTCCGCCGACCACTGGCGACAACATCGATGTACTGTGGAGACCTCACGCCCCACGTGTTGAGCAATTCGGCGGTACGTCCACCCGGCCTCCCGCATGCCCACTATACGCCCTCGCTCAAAGTCCGTCAACTGCACATACGGTTCACGTCCACGCTGTCGCGGCATGCTACCAGTGTTAAAGACTGCGATGGAGCTCCGTATGCCACGGCAAACTGGCTGACACTGACGGCGGCGGTGCACAAATGCTGCGCAGCTAGCGCCATTCGACGGCCAACACCGCGGTTCCTGGTGTGTCCGCTGTGCCGTGCGTGTGATCATTGCTTGTACAGCCCTCTCGCAGTGTCCGGAGCAAGTATGGTGGGTCTGACACACCGGTGTCAATGTGTTCTTTCCATTTCCAGGAGTGTATAAATAGCGAGAACAGAGATCGATGGTAAATCATTCTACCCTCAAACGATACTACTGTACCAAAGTGTTCCATCACATTTTGCACAGTTCAAATCAGAAGGACGTTGTTATCAGGAGAAAGAAAACTGCCGTTCTACGGATCGGAGCGTGGAATGTCAGATCCCTTAATCGAGCAGGTAGGTTAGAAAATTTAAAAAGGGAAATGGATAGGTTAAAGTTAGATATAGTGGGAATTAGTGAAGTTCGGTGGCAGGAGGAACAAGACTTTTGGTCAGGTGAATACAGGGTTATAAATACAAAATCAAATAGAGGTAATGCAGGAGTAGGTTTAATAATGAATAAAAAAATAGGCGTGCGGGTAAGCTACTACAAACAGCACAGTGAACGCATTATTGTGGCCAAGATAGACACGAAGCCCACGCCAACTACAGTAGTACAAGTTTATATGCCAACTAGCTCTACAGATGGTGAAGAAATTGATGAAATGTATGATGAGATAAAAGAAATTATTCAGATAGTTAAGGCAGACGAAAATTTAATAGTCCTGGGTGACTGGAATTCGAGTGTAAGAAAAGGGAGAGAAGGAAACACAGAAGGTGAATATGGATTGGGGCTAAGAAATGAAACAGGAAGCCGTCTGGTAGAATTTTGCACAGAGCATACTTTAATCATAGCTAACACTTGGTTCAAAAATCATAAAAGAAGGTTGTATACATGGAAGAATCCCAGAGATATTAAGAGCTATCAGATAGATTATATAATGGTAAGACAGAGATTTAGGAACCAGGTTTTAAATTGTAAGACATTTCCAGGGGCAGATGTGGACTCTGACCACAATCTATTGGTTATAAAGTGCAGATTAAAATTGAAGAAACTGCAAAAAGGTGGGAATTTAAGGAGATGGGACCTGGATAAACTGACTAAACCAGAGGTTGTGAAACGTCTCCTTAGAACAATTAAGGAATTACTGTGCTGATAAACCTCTTACATTATTTGATTTTCAAACAGCTGAGCAGAACTGAACGCACTCAGACATTTCGCTCTTTACCTATTCTGATCAACACTAAACTGACACACAATATTTTTAGCGCAACGCAATCTGACTTTCAAATATCCCTACAAACGAATGGCCCTGACTAACATTAACCTATACCTTTCACAAATCACTTACCTCACCTAAAATCTTCGTTACTCGAACTACTGCAATACAGCGAGCGCCACTACTGCCAGCTAAATAAAAGATTCAAGCTACTGAAGGCACTAACCACTGATAGGCATAGTTAGCAAATGAAAGATTTTGATAGAGAACAAACAATGTATTTACCTTAATAGTGTTCAAAAGTCATAATATATATAGCAGTTCATGACATCCAGTCTAACAAATTTCAAAACTCCGGCATTTCTCTCCCCACATCCACCACTGCTGACGGCTCACCTCCAACTGCGCAACGCTACGAGCTGTTAACAGCCAACTGCCCAACGCTACAATGGCGAGTATTACAACAATGCCAACCAGCCACAGACTGCACGCAGCATAGCCAGTGATTTTCATACAGAGCGCTACGTGGCGTTACCAATATAAAATCCTAAACAGCCTACTTACATAGCCCCCATGCTCCCCACAAAATATTTTACAAATTGTTTTGGGCAGTGGCCAATACAGATTTGAAAAAAGTTTTCATAATTACAATAACAAAGAAATTAAATGCACACACTTATCGATACAATGTTGGTCAAAAGCTAAAATTTTCTCACAGTCCATAAAGACAGTCCTGATCATACATCACAGTAAAATTGCAGTTTTTTTTCTCAAAGTCTGAGCAGTAAAAGAAAATGCACACGGAAGTAGTGGATATCCATGCAGTCTTGAAGAAGTAGTGTTGTCCTTCAACGGAAAGACAGTGCTGACTCTTGACATGCAGATGGGTAATGGGCCACAACAGAGCAAACCCACAGCAGAGTCATTCGAAGTTTTGAAGAATATTGGTAGGTAGGTCATTACAGAGCAGACCCACTGCAGTCCTGGTAGAGATTATGGTATTGGTGGGCCATCAGAGGTGCAGACCCACTTCAGTCCTTGTAGAGATAGCTAGCAGCCATCCGTTGCGACTGTGCAGGTGCACAATCACCATAGAAGTGTCTTGTGGACAATATAGCAAGTCCATGAACCACCACTTGCGCACTCATAAAGTTTTTGGAATTGTCCTTAGAACCAGCAATGCTGTTAATCAGTCCCTCGCTGAATTATTAACACACGTGCAAACACTAACAGTCCTCTTTTTTTCACATATTGTGCATATACTATATGTGTGCAGTGAAATGAATGCTTACAAGTTACTTAATTTGATAAACTGGTGTCAATTACAATTTTCTAATATGAGAATACAATTACAGAGATACAGAAAACATCATTAAAAACATAATAATACAGATAACATTTTTAGTAACACAGGCTTTACAAAAGAATAGAAATAATCATGTACATCAGTGTTACAGGAATTATGACATAAGTAAATATATAAAATAATGAGAATAGTTTTCGAAACATTAATTTCACACTTGAGCATATTTGAGGATAACAGTATTCCTCACCATAGTGAATGTACCTTAGTACTAGAAAAATTCTACAACATAAATCGTATTAGCTAAACACATAAAGACAGGAAGAACACAAATATACAAGAGTACACAAACACATAGTGGAATAACAGAAAGGGAAAAGACAGGGTTTGTTTTACTGCAGTATCTTTCAAACAAAACTTTCTTTACTTCTTGGAGATCTCCCTTCGTTCTTCATTATTTCAAAAAGTGCTATCTATACCTGCTTTCTGTACTTTTTTCGTAAAGCTTTTCAATGCATTTCTTCCAATTCATCGCAACTCATTCTCTTATATAGTCTACCCCTCTTAAGCTAACTTAAATCTACTGAGCTCAGATGCTAAACTAAGGGACGAGGCACTGCACAGCACAAAACAATTAATACAAACTGCAATAAAAAAATGCAAATTGGCAAAGCTAGCAGCAGTAAATGTAATAACTTATATCTAAACATGACAAACCCACAAGCAGAAAAAATAGTACACTAAAGACAACAACGCAGATAAGAGAAATGTATATTCACATCTTAATGTCTATGTAATTAAAGTGGTGCACCACAAAAACTAATTCTACAAAAAATTACCAAGTACTTGAAAAGAAAATTATATATGCAGTTACTGTTATTAGTCCCTTCTTATTGTTCTTTCCATTCCAAGAGCTCCTTTTTCGAAGAATGTGGATCATAAAATCATTATTTAATAGATCTGTTGACAGAAAGTGTTCACATTAGCAAATGCATTTAAATTTATTTTATAAAACCAATGCTGCAACACAGCTGGAAAACAGATATCAAATGAAGTAAGCAATTATGCAAACCAAAGCATAAAAACATCATTCAACAGCTATGTGGCATTTCATAAGTCAATAGAAATTCTCTCAATTCTCGTAGAAAGACACTTGTCATAATTAGGTTTGCAGATGTACGAATATTTCCCACCAATTCATAAGCATTTCAGTAAGTAGCACAAAGTATGAGTAATCATGTTTCCAAGTAATGAGCATGTCGTTTTTGTGATGCTTTCTACAAAGAAATGTCAATAGCGAGGATAATGGCCTCTTTTTTTCTCCACCTGTGCCTCTGAAAGGCACACACTAAAGCCTTTTTTCAGGCAGGTGATACAGCTGGGCGTCCACGACGCATTACGTGAAGGTCACTTAACTTTCTTACCGAAATATTTGTGTTACAAATGTGTAGAAACAAAATCCTGTAAATATAACAATGTCCAAAAAATTTTCGCTGGCGTTGTGATACATTCACGCATTTACACACATTTCATAGCTCTTAAAGTACGATTCTTGGTTTCCAACATCCTTTTTCACAAGTCAGAGTCCCTAATCACTATTCATTACTCCTTACCTTATTACACCTATACATATTTGTCGACACGTCAATCTTGCGACGACACTTCAATATCTCATCATAATAAATACATAGCATAATCAAATTCCTCATATAGCATCAGCTTATTGATCATAAACATACCTCAACAGCATAATACAGATCGTCATCGTAAAAATAACATCATAACACCTCAGTCAAATCTCAAAAACGTCGTAGCTTTCTGCAATAATTTCAAACCTAAAAAAAATTCTCTGCTCATTTCAATAGTGTCATCTACCTCAAACGTACTTTAAAAAGCGTGATCCTATACCAAATATATCATTCAAAGCTCTCATAGTATCACAATCGTTCCGAAAAAAATGTGAACAGTTCACACAGTACAGACAAAATACAATTTCATAAGTGTGAAGTTATCCAACTGTGTAATTACGTAAACATCTGTCACTGATGTAGTAAAATAAATGTTTGTCTCTCTCAGTTAAATAATCAGATAGCTGTGTAATTCTGTGTTAGAGAAATATGGTACCGATGTGTAAAGTTGTATAAGCAAATACCATATTAGCTAGGGCTCCTTGTGATTGCCAAACACATGATACACAAAGTAAGCGTGTACCCCCCTAAGGATTAATGTAATTATACCCTCAGGTGTTACAGATTACAGCAATGGAGTGAAATGTATCACGAAAAACCTTCTTTGTAATTGAAAAATCTTTAAAAATAAATGTTTTAAGTACAAAATTAATCACTCAAATGCGTGTCCTGTAGCGCTAAATTGTGCATCTTGTTGTAACATAATCTCTGTCATTACTTAAGGGTAAAAAATGTGCCAAGTATCGTAATTATCGTCGTCCGTAAGCAAAGTTCTGTGGCAGTCAATGTACTTACCTCGTAATAAACAAAAGCGAAATGCTATGCGTATAGATATTGTAGTTACTACATACAGTACCGTGATCAAGAAAGTACTATACTGTAATGTATTGTTGTGCTACAAAAAAAACTGTCTTATTGTAGCTATACCACAAAGTTACTACTAAAACATGTTTTACTTTCCAGAAGAATTCAGAAAAACTGTGCAGATATAAAGCAGATACAGCACAAAAGCTACAATGTAAATTGTGTTACACATTAGTAGCATCGTGATATAATTGTGTAGCTGTCAAAGAAACCAGATGCTAAGTCATCTTTAATCTCACAGAAAGTACTTTAAGTCCAGAATGTATTCTCAAGTAAACCAAAATGTTGCATTAAAATCTCGTTAGCAGTACTGCTATATGCTCTAAGTATGTGAGCCTTATAGTCATTACGTAATCATACAACTGCCAAGCAAGAATGTACACACACAATAACACTGTGTCATCTGTTCACTATAACAATGCATTCGTAATTACTGTCTAAATATGTTCCTAGGTTCTAGACTAGATAGTTAACTTTAAAACGTAGTTGCATGTTAACAGTTTCTAAGTCTGACAAAGCGTACTAGTAAAATGAAGTGAAAAATTTTATAGCAAACGACTAAGTTGAAAAGCAGATTATCTCTCAATAAACGGTTTTACAGGTGAAATGTGGTGCAATATTTTACCCTTTCTAGTGTGCAGAGTTTCAACTTCAAAGCAATTATCATGTTGTATACGTCGGTAAGGACAGGAATTTTTTCTCAAGGTTAGCTTATGTTATTTTTCTCAAGCCCAGCCGGCGCACGTGGCTGCCTGCAGTGTGAGTCATTGTGTGTCTCTTTGTTGGCATGCGTCGTTATTGGGATTAGGAGACCTAACTTCTACAAATTCACCTTGCCGAGAGGACCCAGCCCTGTTTGAATCCCGCCAGTTATGATGAAATTCAGGTCTGTCGTTATGATTATATCGTCTGTCGTCATGTCGGTAGTTCCTGTAGTTTCTTTCTTGTCGGTTAAGTGGTGGAGAATTTCTCCCTGAATCGTAACTGCGAACTGGACCGTTGCGTCTAAAGTTATTCTGTCTCCCTTGATAATAATTGTTTTGGTTCCCATATTGTCTGTTTCTCTGATTGTCTCTGTGATAGTCACTACTGCGGAGAGGTGATCTTTCCCTGCAATTATTACTACTCTGCCAACGGTTGTCATACGGGTGGTGTCTGTTTTGGTCACGATTTGTGTTGTGAGAATAGCCTTGTCGTGTCGAGTTATTATTTCTTTCATCGCGGAATTGTGACGGATGTGACCTGTAATTGTTGTGTTCCTGTTTTCGCGTTCCGCGATTGTCAGTGTCAATTTCCAATTCTTGTAACAGTCCCTGAAAAGCTTCAATGTCATGTTTGCAACGTCGTGCCGAAATAATATGTCGTAAATGTTCAGGTAGTTTGATTAAGCAAATGCAGATGAGTTCTGAGGGGCTGTATGGGTTTGACAGGTACCGATTCTTGTGCAACATGTCTTCAAAATATTTCACAAGACAGGAAAATTCAGATTGTTCGAAATGTTTCATCATTATGATGCTATGTTTTACTCGGTCTTGTGTAGCTTGAGACCAATATGCTGAGAGGCAGGCACGATAAAATTATCCTTCACTGTGACAATCATGAATGACCGATCACATTCTTACAGCTAGTTCATTCTCTAAATAGCCACATATAAATTCTAATCTGTGCTCTAATGACCAGTTGGGAGGAAAACAATGAGAGAATTGATGGAGCCACGCTTGTGGATGAATGTCGTTGCCAGAATTCTTAAATGTTTTGAATTTACGTGTAGTAATGAACAGCTTATAGTCAAAATCATCGTGTCGGCGAGTAGCATATCGCTCATTGTTACGTCGTGTCGGCGGTTCCATCTCAAAATTCGGTGCACCTTGCCAATTTCTTTCATAATTTCCGAAATGCTCTGTGTTATTATTTTGTGGCTTTTACGTATTTCTAAGTCCTCTTCCCGTGTTGGAGCGCGAGTGCCCTCTGATATATGTAATTTTTGTATTACTTGTGCCAACTGATCTTGTACTTCCCGGATTTCTCTTTTGTGTTGCGTATTAATTTGATTCTGATTTTCTTTGAATTTCTTAATTTGTTCATACTCTTCTGTGTCAGTGATGGCTACAGGTTTTGTGGCATTCAGATCATCATCTACCTTTGCAGATACGTTAGTGAACTGATCCGAAAGTTCGGCTACTTTCTCCGACAGTGTACTTATTTCCTCGGTGTGTTCTTCTGAACCAAGTTTCAGAGTGTCCATTTGTGTTGAAATCGTGTCTACTGTGTCCCTTAAGTTTTCCTGAGTTTTTACAAGTAGTGTAACCGAATCGGTAGATGCAACTGAGTCAATTTTAGCCCACAAGGTCTCATGATTTTCATGAACAATGGTTTTCAGTTCTTTTATGGCTGCTTCGTGATTCTGTAATGCATTTTCATGCCGCGAAAGAATAGGTTGAAAATGCTCACAAATTTGTGTTTTACGTCATTACAGACTTTTTGACATTTCGATTCAATGTTATGTAACTCAGTAGTTAAATCTTCACGTGTTTGTTCAAGTGTGGTGTCTAACTTTTGAAGCTTTTGCTGTGTTAGTCTCTGATATTGTTCCATTGTGTCTAACTGTTGCTGTGTTTGTCTCTGGTGTTGTTCCGTTGTGTCTAACTTTTGAAGATTTTGTTCCATTGTGTCTAACTTTTGAAGATTTTGTTCCATTGTGTCTAACTTTTGAAGCTTTTGTCCCATTTGTTGCAAAACTGTAATAACAACGCACTGGTGTCTGAAACATGTTCCTCAGTGCTATTCGGCAATGCATTTGAACCGGCAATATTCGCATTTTGAAAAGGAGAAAATGTGTCTTGACTTATTTGAGAAAACGGCGAGGACGCAAAACCTGAATCTACAGTATTTGCAAGATTGTGTCCTGTCATTTCTGATTCCTGAGGCAAGCTGTTGCCGACCGATCGATCGATAATGCTTCCCTGTTCACTAACTGTTTCACTGCATACACCATTATTTGCAGCCCGCTCCATTTCCCTATGCACAATTACCAAATTACTACTTTGAACATTAGTTAATTCATTACACGGTGGCGCTAACACACTGCTTTCGTCTTCACTGTCATTTCTCAGTTTACTTTGGAGCCTAGTATTACGTTTTTCACACGCCATTATTGTCACAATATTTCACACGACAACACAGAAAACCACAATTTGAAGAGCAAAATAAGAAAACACATTAACATAGCATTGAAAATAACATCTCGTTAATTGCAAGCGCAGCTGCGAAATACTTGGTGCAAATCTACATGCATGCCACAACTGTTTTACTGTACGAGAATGAAAAACTACAACTACAAAGGAAATGCTCTCTACAATCTAGCGCTAGCAATAAACAAAGGCTGCACTAATTACACAAACTACGAGAAAAAATCACAAGATTCCAGTGAGGTATCCTCGGCTAAGGGTCGACATATGAAACGTCCCCTTAGAACAGGCCCGCATCTCGTTGTCGTGCGGTAGCGTTCTCGCTTCCCACGCCCGGGTTCCCGGGTTCGATTCCCGGCGGGGACAGGGATTTTCTCTGCCTCGTGATGGCTGGGTGTTGTGTGCTGTCCTTAGGTTAGTTAGGTTTAAGTAGTTCTGAGTTCTAGGGGACTTATGACCACAGCAGTTGAGTCCCATAGTGCTCAGAGCCATTTGAACCATTTGAACCTTAGAACAGTTGTACATGACTGTGATTAAACTGACACACAATATTTTTAGCGCAACGCAATCTGACTTTCAAAAATCCCTACAAAAGAATGGCCCTGACTAACATTAACCTATACCTTTCACAAATCACTTACCTCACCTAAAATCTTCGTTACTCGAACTACTGCAATACAGCGAGCGCCACTACTGCCAGCTAAATAAAAGATTCAAACTACTGGAGGCACTAACTACTGATAGTCGTAGTTAGCAAATGAAAGATTTTGATAGAGAACAAACAATGTATTTACCTTAATAGTGTTCAAAAGTCATAATATATATAGCAGTTCATGACATCCAGTCTAACAATTTTCAAAACTCCGGCATTTCTCTCCCCACATCCACCACTGCTGACGGCTCACCTCCAACTGCGCAACGCTACGAGCTGTTAACAGCCAACTGACCAACGCTACAATGGCGAGTATTACAACAAGGCCAACTAGCCACAGACTGCACGCAGCACAGCCAGTGATTTTCATACAGAGCGCTACGTGGCGTTACTAATATAAAAACCTGAACAGCCTACTTAGAGTTGTACAGAGTTTCAGGGAGAGCATGAGGGAACAATTGACAGCAGTGGGGGAAAGAAGTACACTAGAAGAAGAATGGGTAGCTCTGGGGGATGAAGTAGTGAAGGCAGCGGAGGATCAAGTAGGTAAAAAGACGAGGGCTAGTAGAAATCCTTGGGTAACAGAAGAAATATTGAATTTAATGGATTAAAGGAGAAAATATAAAAATGCAGTAAATGAAGCAGGCAAAAAGGAATACAAACGTCTCAAAAATGAGATCGACAGGAAGTGCAAAATGGCTAAGCAGGGATGGCTAGAGGACAAATGTAAGGATGTAGAGGCTTATCTCACTAGGGGTAAGATAGATACTGCCTACAGGAAAATTAAAGAGACCTTTGGAGAAATGTAAGGATGTAGAGGCTTATCTCACTAGGGGTAAGATAGATACTGCCTACAGGAAAATTAAAGAGACCTTTGGAGAAAAAAGAACCACTTGTATGAATATCAAGAGCTCAGATGGAATCCCAGTTCTAACCAAAGAAGGGAAAGCAGAAAGATGGAAGGAGTATATAGAGGGTCTATACAAGGGCGATGTACTTGAGGACAATATTATAGAAATGGAAATGGAAGAGAATGTAGATGAAGATGAAATGGGAGATACGATACTGCGTGAAGAGTTTGACAGAGCACTGAAAGACCTCAGCCAAAACAAGTCCCCGGGAGTAGACAACATTCCATTAGAACTACTGACGGCCTTGGGAGAGCCAGTCCTGACAAAACTCTACCATCTGGTGAGCAAGATGTATGAGACAGGCGAAGTACCCCCAGACTTCAAGAAGAATATAATAATTCCAATCCCAAAGAAAGCAGGTGTTGACAGATGTGAAAATTACCGAACTATCAGTTTAATAAGTCACAGCTGCAAAATACTAACACGAATTCTTTACAGACGAATGGAAAAACTGGTAGAAGCTGACATCGGGGAAGATCAGTTTGGATTCCGTAGAAATATTGGAACACGTGAGGCAATACTGACCTTACGACTTATCTTAGAAGAAAGATTAAGGAAAGGCAAACCTACGTTTCTAGCATTTGTAGACTTAGAGAAAGCTTTTGACAATGTTGACTGGAATACTCTCTTCCAAATTCTAAAGGTGGCAGGGGTAAAATACAGGGAGCAAAAGGCTATTTACAATTTGTACAGAAACCAGATGGCAGTTATGAGACCGAGCGAGGTGGCGCAGTGGTTAGCACACTGGACTCGCATTCGGGAGGACGACGGTTCAATCCCGTCTCCGGCCATCCTGATTTAGGTTTTCCGTGATTTCCCTAAATCGTTTCAGGCAAATGCCGGGATGGTTCCTTTGAAAGGGCACGGCCGATTTCCTTCCCAATCCTTCCCTAACCCGAGCTTGCCTCCGTCTCTAATGACCTCGTTGTCGACGGGATGTTAAACACTAACCACCACCACCAGTTATAAGAGTCGAGGGACATGAAAGGGAAGCAGTGGTTGCGAAGGGAATGAGACAGGGTTGTAGCCTCTCCCCAATGGTATTCAATCTGTATATTGAGCAAGCAGTAAAGGAAACAAAAGAAAAATTCGGAGTAGGTATTAAAATCCATGGAGAAGAAATAAATACTTTGAGGTTCGCCGATGACATTGTAATTCTGTCAGAGACAGCAAAGGACTTGGAAGAGCAGTTGAATGGAATGGACAGTGTCTTGAAAGGAGGATATAAGATGAACGTCAACAAAAGTAAAGCGAGGATAATGGAATGTAGTCAAATTAAATCGGATGATGCTGAGGGAATTAGATTAGGAAATGAGACACTTAAAGTAGTACAGGAGTTTTGCTATTTGGGGAGCAAAATAACTGAGGATGGTCGAAGTAGAAAAGATATAAAATGTATACTGGCGATGGCAAGGAAAGCGTTTCTGAAGAAGATAAATTTGTTAGAGAGTATAGAGAGTATAGATTTAAGTGTCAGGAAGTCGTTTCTGAAAGTATTTGTATGGAGTGTAGCCATGTATGGAAGTGAAACATGGACGATAAATAGTTTGGACAGAAAGAGAATAGAAGCTTTCGAAATGTGGTGCTACAGAAGAATGCTGAAGATTAGATGAGTAGATTACACAACTAATGAGGAGGTATTGAACAGAATTATGGAGAAGTTTGTGGCACAACTTGACTAGAAGAAGGGATCGGTTGGTAGGACATGTTCTGAGGCATCAAGGGATCACAAATTTAGCATTGGAGGGCAGCGTGGAGAGTAAAAATCGTAGAGGGAGACCAAGAGATGAATACACTAAGCAGATTCAGAAGGATGTAGGTTGCAGCAGGTACTGTGAGATGAAGAAACTTGCACAGGATAGGGTAGCATGTCTCAGGACTGAAGACCACAACAACAACAACAAATCAGAATTCTGATAATCTCATTGCATGACTTGCATGTTTTCCTCTTGGAACTGCCTAGGTCCAAAGCATGATGTTCTTACAGTTGCTTTCTCATCGTGGCGTCACAGCCGAATTTAAACGTTCTCCCTTCTATCCAAATGAATGACAGCGTGAAGTACGCGTAATAAAAATAACATTTAATTTTCTGAAAATTTGTCGTCTATGATAGACAGCTATATGTGAACCTTGTTATTAGTATCTATTGTAAAAACAGGGATGTTAATCCATTATACATATAATGGACCAATGTAGAAAAGCTTTCTTGCCATTAATTCTCGTAGATGATTAGGTCTTATTGGGAATTAAGACTTTTTTAGCCCTGTCGCGAAGCTGTGTTATTAAATGTGAGTCTAATTTTCGTGTGTAGACTGAATGTCCATTAAAAGTATAAAAAAATATTTTATTGTATTAAGACTACGTCATTTGAAGTACCGGTACCTCATTCACTTTAAATAATAAGAAAAGATTAATTTCTTTCAGTACAAGTGAGTTAATAAAATGCGGAAGCTTTTCGTTTGGTTCGCGGCTATTTGCAAAGCCATTTGCGTATTACATTCATTAGAACCTGTAGTCATTTATATTCCCTGAAGTCTGACAATTTTTCTGAGTGCAGTATTCCGAGAGGAAAGTTAAATGTCTTTTCACGGTTAGTAAAATACCAAATGAATTTTTTCCAAGCTAACTGTAGGCCATAGCAATTTCGCAGTTTTAAAACAAATGAAAGTTATCAGTATCATTATCATGCTTGACTTTTCGAAAAGTAAATAAGATTAAAAGAAAGATATAATTTGGCCCCAATTTCTGTACCGTTACAATCAAAGACAGAGTTTCAATAAATAATTTCACGTAACATCTAAGGCTATTGGTTATCATATTCAGAATATGAAGTCAATTTCTCGTAATCACAGGCGGTAATGTTATATCGTGTTGAAACTCACAGTATTGATCTTAGAACTGTTCTTGAACAACAGTCAGAATATTCTTGTCCTGTGATAAAAGGAAAATTAGTCGTGTTGGCAATTAGATCAAGAGAGAGAGAGCATAATCTCGGAATATGAGCTCACGTAAAAAAGCCATCCGCTTGAGAAAGGGTACCGATCGGTTTGAAACGCTGTAGATACTGCAGAACTGGTACCAGGTAGTCATATGGGCCTCTACTAATGTTAAGTCATGGCAGTGAAGTGATGGATGTGTGACAGTCGGTTATATCGAATCAGCGCTTAAGACGGGTTGACATTAAGACATGACAGGATGGCATAAACGAGCTATGAGGTAGGAAGGAAGATTAGAAAAAATGGTTCAAATGGCTCTGAGCACTATGGGACTCAACTGCTGAGGTCAGTAGTCCCCTAGAACTTAGAACTAGTTAAACCTAACTAACCTAAGGACATCACAAACATCCATGCCCGAGGCAGGATTCGAACCGGCGACCGTAGCGGTCTTGCGGTTCCAGACTGCAGCGCCTTTAATCGCACGGCCACTTCGGCCGGCTGGAAGATTAGAGTTGAACGTCCCGTCGACATCGATGTCATTAGAGACGGAGAACAAACAGGGAGGTTGTAAAACGATCCTAACTGAAAGGGATCAGTTACAAGTGTGGTGCTCTCTCAGTAATTATCATTCGCGTGAAACATGCCTTTAGCTGCTACTGTCAGTGGATGCTGGTCTGTCTCAAACAGATTCTGAGCGAACATTGAAACCTTCCCGTCTCATCTATATCGTTTTTGTTACGCAACCTTCCCTTCTACAATAACCTATGAAACCTTCCCTAAGGATTTCTATCTCTTGCTTAATAATAACAAATGAAATCTTCCCTTTGAAATTAATTCGCTTTCTCAATAATAATAAGTGCAATCTTCGCATACAAATTTAAATGCTGATTATTAAAAGTGATTTGCTGAGTATTTCGACGAAACACAGAATCTGTCGTCGTCGTGGCCCTTAGTTGTTACCTGCAATAACCCAAAACTGTTCCTTACCTGTTTCACTGTTACTGGATCGCCATCTGACTGCTACATCGAACTGCGACATGAATATGCTTACTCTGTTTTACTATACTCTATTAGCTGCTGGTCGGCTGTCATAATAAGTGGCTGTATTTATTACCAAAGCTGACGTTATTCTTTAATAGCATAGCTGACGTTATTCTTTAATTAATTTGACTGAAGTTACGTAATTCATAGATAAACTTTTTCTTGACAACAATAAAATTTTGCATAGTTTCACGCTGATGGTTTTTGGGATGGATTATAATCATTAATGCAATATTGCTAGCAAAAATTAATTATATTCTGAAAACGATTCTTCAGATATTTACTGTTAGTTATGAAATGATTTTACAAACGTTCAAATGGGACTTACTTTTTACAGTAATCTTACAAATAGCATTGCGCAAACATACCTTCAGCAGTCTTGAGTTTCTCAAAAAAAAATAATTCAATAATATTATATTTCATCGTAAAAATACAGCAACCAGCCACTTTTTAATGCGTTTTATTTATGTCAATATGCATTTCGGGTTTGCACCCATCTTCAGCTGGCAAATTACATGGATCTTCAGTTACTACAGTAGTACAATCTCGACAGCAGTTTGGATGCTGCAGCAGGCATTCTCCTCTCCTTGTTTTTTCTTGGCTTTTCTTCTTTCTTGCAACAACACAAACACTTTTTATCACATATTTTACACAGGCGCACTGCGTTATCCGCCATGTTGTCGACAACATGGCGGATAACGCAGTGCGCCTGTGTAAAATATGTGATAAAAAGTGTTTGTGTTGTTGCAAGAAAGAAGAAAAGCCAAGAAAAAACAAGGAGAGGAGAATGCCTGCTGCAGCATCCAAACTGCTGTCGAGATTGTACTACTGTAGTAACTGAAGATCCATGTAATTTGCCAGCTGAAGATGGGTGCAAACCCGAAATGCATATTGGCATAAATAAAACGCATTAAAAAGTGGCTGGTTGCTGTATTTTTACAATGAAATATCATTATCCACGGCCACGGAGCTCAACAGTCCAAATATAATGGACAAATTGTCAATAATATTAGTTCCAATTATGATAATAGTTAGCTGACACCCGTTGATAATCTCTTGTAAACCATAGCTGGTGGCTGGCAGGCACACCGCTCCTCTCAACCTCTCGCTTCAGACCTGCTACCGACTCGCTTCACATCTCGCTTACTACTGACTTCCTACGAACGCTAAAGTGCGGTCTCTCCCGCCAACAATGCTTTCTGGTGCAGACAATCCCTGCTACCATTACAAAAAGTATAAATGCGCGGTCTTTCCTGCTCTTTTCTTAAAATGTATCGATACGCGGTCTCTTCCGCCCTTTTTAAAATTATATCAATGTGCAGTCTCTCCCGCCAACAATACTTTGGTGCAGACATTCCCTGCTGCCACAATTATTTCCAAAATGACAAATATTAATCCTATTAATAAAATATAAACATCTTTCATAAATTGTGTTTTGACAATAGACAATAGAAATACACACGTCTTACAACATTGACAAGAGAACGACATGTAACGGACTTCCGGAATCGCCTACCTCGCAAAAGGTCGTTGCTCATAAATAGGTTGACAGTTTGCATTAATCAATGCAGCAAATTCATTCGTCATTTATTTTTTATTCGATATCACATTTCTTTGAGTCTTCTTGGGCCTTCTCTTGGATCGGCCACTGGAGCGAACTGCACAGATTTTGCTATTGCAATTTACGGCTTTTTGATCGTGCGGGACTCTGATTCGGAACGCTGTATGATTAGGTCAGGAGCACAGGCAGTGGTGTAATAGAATCTGTAATATAGTGAATTGCATTCTGAGAAGCAGGATTATAAAACAAAGCACACAAACATATCTTTGTGTAATTGATTTGTAGATGCTTAATACCTCAATGCGCTCACTATTGTGTATCGTATTGAATGTTTAAGATTCACACCTATCTGTTGGTTGTCACTGCCCGCGTGTATCTACAATAAAGGAATGAAGGCACCTAGGTATAATGTCAAAAAAAAAAAACACCCATTTCCCAGAAATCATCTTTTATTATTGCATTTGGAGACAGAGCCTTGTATCTTCGGTGTAGCTGGTATGTTCTATGATAATCAAATGTTTTTAATTATTCGCTAATTGCAAGTAGTTCATCGTTAACGTAACGTGAGGTCATTATTACATCGAGTTATGTAATTGTAGAATTATGTTCATTAACGCGGACGCTATAAGCACAGTGGCAGATAAACTGCACGTCTGCGGTGGGCCGCATACCAATGTGAATGGGCAATAACTCACTGGAGGCTTTGAGTGTGCTACGACGAGTCGCTATTTTGCCTCTTTTTCAAACGATGCTAGGTGTCGAGTGCATCGACAGCGTAATGAGGTGCATGTGGAAGGTGTAGTTCAGGTCTTAGGTGGTTCTGTGACGTTGTGGCTGTGTTTTACGCACCATGACTTGGCTACACTCATTCAGGTTACCGTAATCATGAACTAGGGTGTTTGTTCTAACATTCTCGGCGAAAAAGTGTCGCTCTATCGTTTACATCGTCGTTCTGAGTACGGTAAGGACAATCCAATCTTCGAGTGTGACAGCAGACGCGTTCACAGAGCTGCACGCATTCGATTCCGGTGCGACGAACACTCAGCCACTCATTAGACTTCGACTGGTCCTCTAAATCATCCGGCCTCAATCTCACAGCAAGTGTCTGAGACACTTAAGATCAGCAGGTGAAACATTGTAATGAACACCTCCAAAATTTGGCAGCTGTACCGGATATAATCTTCAGTGATTGGTTTTAGATGGATAACGGCATTCCTTAAGAGACTCGTGGACTTGGCCTTGCGGAATTGAGGCTACTGTCCAGGCCAGAAGCAGTAGAACACGGTGTTATCGTGAGGTCTCCTGGGGGCTACTAATTTTTGTCCGGTGCCCTTATGCAGGGTGGTCGGAAACAATCTGAAGAGTTTGTAAGAGTATTGCAGGGTAGGTTGCGCAGAGAAATAATTGTTAAGAAAAAAATTCGAAACGTTGTGCCATTTCCGAGTTAATTAACATTGAAGTTAGCCGATCAGGCCGTTACACGGACAGATTCAAGTGGCCCGCCAGATATAGTTACTGTCAATTGCTGCCATAGCGTAGATGATAGCGCACGAGACTGCTCAGCCTCTGACTCAGGTCCAATCCTTACTACCGTCCCACGTCCAGTTTTTGTATCATTCTCGGATTCGTTTGCAGGAAACCAGACGAGAAACTCTGGCAACACTGTCTCTGAGGGGCCACTTGAATTAGCGCGCGAAATGGCCCGATTGGCTAACTTCAATGCTAATTAACTCGGAAGCGGCACAGTATATCGACTTTTTTTCTTGATAACTACTTCTCATCACAGCCTACCCTGAAACACCCTTGCAAGCTTTTCAGACTGTTTCTGACCACCTTGTATTGATGGGAGAGGAAACCGTGTCTCTTTTGACACAATTATTCCGTGAGTCGCAAGAAATAATGCAAAAAAACTGCAGGAAATCTACCAGCCGAGATGGCTGGTCCCGAATACGAACTGAATTTCTTCACAACTGAGTCCTCTCACTTGGCCAAAGTCGCGAGTTGACTTGGAACTAACTTCACGTTCGAAACTTAGGAAATGAGTGTATTAACGTCTCTCGGCCGAGTGATCCAGGTGAAAGTGGCCAGGGTGTCCAAACCTAGTTGCGCATAGAAAGTCAGCCAACCTCAGCGCAGGTCACGTCTAGCGAGCGGCGCTGTGAAAGCGCAGGCCGGCGCGGCGGTAACGAGGCGAAACGCCATGCGGAAGCAAATAGTTCACGTCTCCGACACGAAAAATAAATTCTCAACCGTACCAATGACACTTCAGTTTATGGCAATTGGGACACCATTAACGAAACCTACAAATCAAACGGAACGGATGAGGCATTCTACGCGATGTTAGATGATAGCAATTATAGAATGTTGTGTAAATGAAGGTGGAAACTCGAGAAGGGAATGGAAAATAAACTAATGATATGAGCTGCATAGGGACATTTGGTGCAGTCCGTGGAGACGAGTGCAAAAGTGTGCCACAGCGGGACTCGAACCCGGGACCAGGATCCCGTACTTACGAGTCACTTGCGTTAACCACTGCGCCATACGGACGCGGCGTTTATCGCTATTGCGTGGAGTATCTCGACGCGCTCCCCGGCCGACCCACACTGCCACCTAGTGCCACTTATCCGAAGTCCCCGTCCAAGTCCTCCATGCTCCCTAATTTTAGATTCCCTCTGAGAGATTCAACGGAATGTGCATCGGCACTGGAGATTGTGGATTCAGCGCCCATCGAGGCGAATCAGTTGTATGAATGCGTGGTGGCCGTTCTTTCCGAGATGTCCGAAAGAAGAGACGTCATGTATTCTTATAATTATGGAATGGTAAATCTGCTTTTTCTGTGCTGTGACCTATTGGTGATTTAAGTATAGTGTTTTCGAATAGCCCTATTCGCATTAGGCCATTATTCGAGTCGATCTATTCGACATTCTAGTTTACCTAGTGGCTAAAGAATGATTAGCTGACACAGTCGCCTCATATCGGACTAGCTTTTAGTGAACAGACTGACTTTTCAACAAAAGCCGCTTATGCCAAGGGATTTAGCAAGATACAACAATTTCACCGTCTTATCTCATACTATGAGTGAGAAGCAAAATTCTAGGATGCTGGAAATGAAAACCGCACTACTTTCAAAAGTCATTAGTACGACGCTATCCAGCTACGATTTCGTATAAATTATTAATTTTCCGTAAACGACATATACCGGGTGATCAAAAAGTCAGTATAACTTTGAAAACTTAATAGATCACGAAATAATGTAAATATAAAGGTAAAAATTGACACACATGCTTAGAATGACATGGAGTTTTATTAGAACCAAAAAAAAAGAACAAAGTACTGCTAGACGCGTGAAAGATCTGTTGGGCTCGTAGTTTGGTGATGATCGTGTGCTCAGCCGCCACTTTCGTCATTCCTGGCCTCCCAGGTCCCCAGACCTCAGTCCGTGCGATTATTGGCTTTGGGATTACCTGAAGTCGCAAGTATATCGTGATCGACCGACATCTCTAGGGATGCTGAAAGACAACATCCGACGCCAATGCCTCACCATAACTCCGGACTTGCTTTACAGTGCTGTTCACAACATTATTCCTCGACTACAGCTATTGTTGAGGAATGATGGTGGACATATTGATCATTTCCTGTAAAGAACATCATCTTTGCTTTGTCTTACTTTGTTATGCTAATTATTGCTATTCTGATCAGATGAAGCGCCATTTGTCGGACATATTTTGAACGTTTGCATTTTTTAGGTTCTGATAAAACCCCTTGTCATTCCAAGCATGTGCGTCAATTTGTACCTCTCTATCTACATTATTCCGTGATTTATTTAGTTTTCAAATTTATACTGACTTTTTGATCACCCGGTATATGACTTGCTAAACGTCTGTCAGTAATTACGACCAATCGTTCTGTGAGACAGCCAGTGTCAATCACCACACGAAGGAAGGAAAGAAGGAAGATTGGCGTTTAGCGTCCAATCGACACTAAGATCATTAGAGATGGAGCACAAGCTCGAAATCTTTGAATGATGCGGAAGGAAATGGCAGTGTCCTTTGAAAGAAAACATATCGGCTTTCGCATGGAGCGATTTAGGGAAATCACAGATAACCTAAATCAGGATGGTTTGACGCCAATTTGGACCTCCTGAATGCGAGTCTAGTGTGCTAACCATTGCGCCGACTTTCTCGGTCACCACGTGGATACGAAATTTTGTATATGAACGCAGAAACATACCACCCTATGATTGCAATATCAAATTCATAGCTGTAATCAGCGAACTCATACACGCATCTTCCAGTAACAGTTTCTAATGGTTGGTTCATATAATATAGGCTCACTCGCAGGTAAAACAGGTGGCCGGCTTCGATTCATTGGTAGGATGTTGGGAAAATGGAATCAGTCTACGAAAGAGAGTACTTAAGAAAACTCTTGTGCGACCCACGGCAGAATATTGCTGAATGTGTGGAACCTATGTCAAATAGGACTAATGATGAGGCCCCATACTCCGAGGAGCGTGGGGGAGACCCGCACCGCTGACTCCGCAAGGTCTTAGTGGAGGTGGTTTGCCATTGCCTTCCTCCGACAGTAATGGGGATGAATGATGATAATGCAGAGGACACAACAGTCATCGCGAGGCAGAAACAATTCCTAACCCTGTCGGGAATCGAACACGGAACCCCGTGCGCGCGAAGCGAAAACGCTACCCCAAGACTACGAACTGTGTAAGTAGAATTGATAGTAGATACTAAATATACACTATGAAGAGCTGCACGAATCAGTGGTGGTTTCTACGAGAGAGGGTCACATGAATGAAGAAAAACAAGAACTGACAGACGCCTGAAGACTTCAACTGTCCTGTCAAGGCCTCCTTACAGAGTTTCAAGAACTAGTGTAAGTGAAGGATCTAGAAATATGCAACACACCCCTACGTATCGCTGCCGTAGGGGCCACAAATTCAAGATTACACGCGAGACATTTAAGCAGTCATTCTTTCCAAACCCCATGAGCGAATAAAACAGGAAGAAACCCTAACATGTGATGTGATGACAAGTGCCCTCTGCCACGCACTTCAGAGTGGTTTGCAGAGTAAAGATGCAGACATCTGTTCGTCGCATCCTCAAACTCATCATCAAACAGCTGACAGGACAAATCATTAACTCAGACATTTAATTATTGATATCTTGCAGCACTTATTCCTACAAGCAATGGCGTAACCAGGAAAACAGGGAAGCACAGCCGGTGTGTCCCACCACGGGCTAATCGTGTGCTACCGACAGCCATGTCACTCCAAGCCAGTGGTGGTATGGAGGGAGCGTGGGGCAATACGCCGCTCTCCCAGGTTTTCTCGGCCGCGCGGGGTAGCCGCGCGGTCTGAGGCGCCTTGTCACGGTCCGCGTGGCTCCGCACGTCGGAAATTCGAGTCCTCCCTTCGGCATGGGTGTGTGTTGTGCTTAGCGTAAGTTAGTTTAAGTTATATTTCATAGTGTGTAAGCTTAGGGACCGATGACCTTAGCGGTTTGGTCCCATAAGACCTTACCACAAATTTCCAAACTTTTCCAAGCGTTCTCGGGTTAGCAGACCTGGAGCCGCTAATTCTCATTCACGCAGATCCTCAACTGGTATCACGAGGCTCAGTACGCCCCATTCCAGTCCTCCCAACAAGGTAAAACTTCTGAAAGGACTAGAAATCGAACCCTGGTCTCCCACGTAGCGGTTAGCCGTGATGATCACTCAGCTCCGGATGAGGACTGTATGAGAGGTCTCTCATCCTGCGTCGTCTGCCTCTGGCCACTTGTAGGATAAATACTGTACATAATATCCTCTCTGATCTCAACATCTCGCTCGTTGTAGATGGGTGCTGATTCAGCTTTTCAGGCTAAAAAATGGAAAGTTGAGGTACACAAAATGGTCCTGACGTCAGCTGATGGTGTGTGTAGTCCGCGTAGTTTTATGAAACGACATGTGTACAGTGTGTGAAGTGAGTGGTAGTGAGAAATTAATGACCAGTGTAGCATTATTCTTTTACATTATTAAATAACTTGTTTGCAAAACAATATTGTACATTAGGAGTAAACAGAATGAGGCAGCATTGTTATAAACACAATGGCCTTGACTTTAGGAGGGTGGAGGCTCCAATCTCCATCCGGCCACCACTGGTTTAGGTTTTCTATGGTTTCCCTAAATTACTTCAGACATATGCAGGAATGGTTCGTACTGTAACCCCATGTCCGACTACCAGTCCCACCCTCGTCATACTAAACATGTAAGTATGTAAATATTTGTATATGTGAATTACTTTATTTTTATTCTTCTCAAATTATAATAACAAGACATGTCCAGTATCTTTGCAGAATAGATCTATGGATAATAAGACTACTAGTAGTACTGGTACTGCTGCTAGTACTACTACAAAATCCAACAAATTCCAGAGAAACGTTGTTTGGTGTCCAAATTCACAGTGCACGAAAGATCAGTTTTACCATTTCACAAAGAATTTGTGTTCCGGGATCTAAATATCATATACATTAAAAATAGTACAGGGATGAATCAGATATCATTAGAGAGGTATTTTAACCGGCTTCTGGCATTGCATACTGATTTTGTGCTAAAACTTACTATTAATATAAAAGAGACTTTTAACGACATTAGGCAAAAGTACATCATGTATGCCTCGCTTCATGTCTATATTTTATGAAGTTAACTTGTTAATCAGGCATAAGAGAATCCCTTTTCATAGTATTGCAAACACTATCTCATTTGTGTGAATTCCTAAGGGACCAAACTGCTGAGGTCATCGGACCCTAGTCTTACACACAATTTACACTAATTTAAGCTAACTTATGGTAAGAACAACACACACACCCTTGCCCGAGGGAGGACTCGTAACTCCGGTGGGAGGGGCCACGCAGTCCGTGACATGGCGCCTCAAACCGCACGGCCACTGCGCGGCGTATCTTATTTGTTTTAAACTACTTATTAACTGGGGAATTTGTACGCAGCACTGTCATAGATAATAACCGTGACCATTGCGGTAGTCCATTTTCTCTGCCCGTCGTACATGATGATTTTTCTAAATGAATATACTTCCCGAAACTACAAACGTATTTGCCAGTGACGCCTTGAAATGTGATGTACCTATTGCTACTACGACCTAATGTGCTTATTGTAATATCTAAACGTCTGTCCAGTGAAAATTATAGGTTATATAGCCCTACTGACAGTCCTTGATCTCTGCCAATCGTGCAAGCCGGAACAAGCATTCCGAACTCAAAACACAGTTTTGGACACATGGAAATGTATATACAAGGATGTATCATAAATTCATGATTATTACCCACGTCGTTCGGTTCATTTTTAAAGATGCTTCTCTTCATTCCCACAACTATCTTTATCCCAATGACTACACTTATTACAAATACTGTCATGAAAGTGTGAAAGTTCCGCTCGGGTCTGCTAGTACATAGAACGTGATAAAAAGACCAGTAACATACATGACTTCTCTAGAGTTCGCATAACGATGACGCTCGGGCATTGACGAAGACAGTCTTTTGTAAGAAACCACAGCCAGATAATATGAAAAGGCAGTGCTTGCAACGACGGTAATCACGTATGTTGGACATAAGCAGGCGCGGAAAATCTATACAACGGTGTGTGTGTGTGTTACACAACAAAGCAGAGAACACTTACTGACAACGATAAACATTCTATTTCTGAAAAATCCTTTCATTCCAGTCAGTTACAAATGGCGACAGCGTCTGTTTGATCGAAACTGCTTGTCCGAAAACCTGGAGCATCGAGGAGGTATTGTTTATTAGTTACACTGTCCTTCAGACGGCTTATACGGAATTAGCTAGCAGTCTATTGTGTTGACTACAAAGCACTATTGAAGAGCAGATTTTAATTACGCCACGTCCATTGAAATGGCAAGTAACACTGGAAAAGAGAAAAAGGAAACGTGTGTTCTGCTGTTACCGATAATGAGAATCGGCTACAGCCAGCTGAATACACACAAATATCGACTGCAGACGCACAGATACTCGAACCGGCGCCCGCTGCGGGAAATCCACGGAATAAGCAGCCGGCAGGAACCTCCCCAGCTGACAACACAACAAGGCAGTCAGGTGTGTCTTCGACAATTATACAGGCATGGCACGCACGCACACACACACACACACACACACACACACACACACACAGAGAGAGAGAGAGAGAGAGAGAGAGAGAGAGAGAGACTGTCACATACACTGACACACGCAAGTGCTCACATGCCGAGAAGTACTGCTGTCGATTCAGTTTGATCTTTCGCAGGCATGAAAGAGCAACGAACAGTTAATTCAGAAACGTTACACATGGAAGGCAGATTTTCACGTGTAAAGGCAAAAACAAAATTAATCAAAGTAGAAAAATAATTAAAACACTTCAAACAAAGGACATCAGAAACTTTTGCAATAGGTAAACAGACATCTTCAAATTAATGTTACTATCAACGTCTATCGCGTAAATTCTTGGAAACTAAAGAAAGAGTTTTAGGGAAAGTAAAAGGGAAGTGTGTACCTGTAATAACAAAGCAGTGTACTCCGCATCAAAGAGATACAACAAATCAACAACAAATCACCAAAGTATGACTTCCTCTGTATTACCAGGACCAAAGTTAGGAATCAGTGAAATGACAAGCTGTAGCTGCCATGCCGCAGTAACAGAAGATATTGTGCAGCAGTGATCCCTAATTTGCCAAAACATTCGCATGTCAAATGTAGCTGCAGCAGACACTTCCAAGTGACAATTTTGCGCCTTGGACTAAATTACGAGAGCTTGCACAATCATCTATATTGAATCAACGTGGTCCCTTCTCCATAACTGCGACTGCGGCTCTGAAGAAGACTCCAGCTAAATGTTCCTCGCCTGCTGCAGGAAAGACCACAACATCGCCACATTATTACATGATGTGGTGTCGTCAGCAAAAAATCCCCCAATGTACGTGAAAATCTTATTAACGACCAACGATATAACCATATATAGTCACCGATACAACGTGTAGTAGATTCAAACAAATATGTAGCCAATCTCCAGCTATATAATCAGAAAGCGATTAACCTGTATCAAAATAATCATTATGAACTATGACGCTTTTATATAATAATCTTTTGTGTAATTATGCCATGTTATGTTACTCTGTACTACACTACTGACCATTAAAATTGCTACATCACGAAGATGACATGCTACAGACGCGAAATTTAACCGACAGGAAGAAGATGCTGTGATATGCAACTGATTAGCTTTTCAGAGCATTCACACAAGGTTGGCGGCGGTGGCGACACCTACAACGTGCTGACATGAGGAAAGTTTCCAATCGATTTCTCATACACAAACATCAGTTGACCGGCGTTGCCTGGTGAAACGTTATTGTGATGCCACGTGTAAGGAGGAGAAATGCGTACCATCACGTTTCCGACTATGATAAAGGTCGGATTTTAGCCTATCGCGATTGCGGTTTATCGTATCGCGACATTGCTGCTCGCCCTGGTCGAGATCCAATGACTTAGCAGAATATGGAATCGGTGGGTTCAGGAGGGTAATACGGAACGCCTCGCATCACTAGCAGTCGAGATGACAGTCATCTTATCCGCATGGATAACGTCTCGATTCCTGAGTCAACAGATGGGGACGTTTGCAAGACAACAACCATCTGCACGAACAGTTCTACGACGTTTGCAGCACCATGGACTATCAGCTCGGAGACCATGGCTGCGGTTACCCTTGACGCTGCATCACAGACAGGAGCGCCTGCGATGGTGTACTCAACGACGAACCTGGGTGCACGAATGGCAAAACGTCGTTTTTTCGGATGAATCCAGGTTCTGTTTACAGCATCATGACGGTTGCATCCGTGTTTGGTGACATCGCGGTGAACGCACATTGGAAGCGTGTATTCGTCATCGCCATACTGGCGTATCACCCGGCGTGATGGTACGTGGTGTCATTGGTTACACGTCTCTGCCACCTCTTGTGTGGATTGACGGCACTTTGAACAGTGGACGTTACAATTCAGATGTGATACGGCCCGTGGCTCTACCCTTCATTCAATCCCTGCGAAACCCTAAATTTGAGCAGGATAGTGCACGACCGCATGTTGCAGGTCCTGTACGGGCCTTTCTGGATACAGAAAATGTTCGACTGCTGCCCTGGCCAGCACATTCTCCAGATCTCTCACCAATTGAAAACGTCTGGTCAATGGTGGCCGAGCAACTGGCTCGTAACAATACACCAGTCACTACTCTTGATGAACTGTGGTAATGTGTTTAAGCCGCATGGGCAGCTGTACCTGTACACGCCATCCAAGCTCTGTTTGACTCAATGGCCAGGCGTATCAAGGCCGTTATTACGCCCAGAGGTGGTTGTTCTGGGAACTGATTTCTCAGGATCTATGCAACCAAATTGAGTGAAAATGTAATCACATGTCAGTTCTAGTATAATATAGTTGTCCAATGAATACCCATTCATAATCTGCATTTCTTCTTGGTGTAGCAAATTTAATGGCCAGTAGTGTATAATATGCACCGCCGGAAAAAAAAATTAGTACACCCTTTTAGAGGTTTCCAGTTCACTCACTATTTATTGTTGCAACAGAGCATATCGAGTACATGAAATTATTAGATTTACGGATCAATAACACAAGCGGTTCTGAGCTATCACGTATAGATCCATGCTGAAACATCTGTATTACTAAATGGTGTAGCTTCTGCAGGCGGCAATGCAGGCGCTGACTCTGGCATCTAGTCGATCGTTCAGATGGCGAATGCTCTACTGGGATACGTTATGCCACGCCTGCTCGACCTATTCACGTAGTTTTGTAATAACTGTTCACTGACGAGTGACTTCTCGTCCCGTCGTATCCCACGTGTGCTCGACTGGAGACAAGTCGAGAAATATTGCTGGTCAGGGAAGTAGCTACACATCTTGCAGAGCACGTTGAGTTTCATGTGCAATGTGTGGGCGAGCACTATCCGATTGCAACAACACATCACCTTCTTGTTGCAAGGAGGCAAAAGAAGAGTCTAACGACATTCTGCGTAGGTGAACGAGAGTTGTAAGGCCTGGGTGAGGCCAATGTGTCTTGGACGAATGTACTCCATGAGTCAGCGCACACCAGGTGTACGTCGTACGCCTAAACGACCATCACTTGGGTGCAGGCAGAACCTCCTGCCGTCGTTAAAGACCACAGCGCGCTATTCCATTTTCCAGGGATCCTCTGACAGTACCAGTCGAGCCGTGCATGTCGATGCCGTGTCTTGAGTCGAAGACAGACTAGAGGTGGGCGTGCACTTAGCTCCACCGCTAATAACCCGTTCGTAAAAGTTAGTGTTGTCGCGTCTGACCTCACAAGTCCTCTTATCTGTGCTGTGCTAGCTGTACGATCTGCCACTGCTGCTCTTAAAAGTACGACGCTTCTGGCGGGCGTCTGTGCTGTGTGGATAACCAAAACCTCGTCTGCAGGTGTGAGAAGGTTCACTTGACCACTTTTACCAGCATCGTTGCTCAACCGACACATCACATCCGACTTCTGCGGTAGGTGGTAAGTTCCTATGGGACCAAACTGCTGAGATCATCGGTCCCTAGGCTTACACACTACTTTATCTAACTTAAACTACGCTAAGGACAACACACACACACACATGCCCGCAACTCGAACCTCCGGCGGGGAAGCCGTGCGAACCGTGGCAAGGCGCCTTGGACCACGCGGCCAGCAGGCGTGGCCGACTTGTGTGGAAATTCTCTGAAAGTACACCACTCTAAAGGCCACAATTTGACTCCTTTCAAACTCATTCAGTTGGCTGTAGGAAGCACGAGTGCGTTTCCGTGGCATGTTTGCCTGGTTGCTTCACACGTTTGCACCACACTGAGCCTTCCAGCTGCGAGCATTCCCTTTTTTTTTTTTTTTTTTTAATTTGTGGTAAGGTCTTATGGGATCAAACTGCTGACGTCATCGGTCCCTAGGCTTACACACTGCTTAATCTAACTTAAAATAACATACGCTAAGGACGACACACAGACCCATGCCCAAGGGAGGACTCGAACCTACGACGGGGGGAGGCTCGCGAACCGTGGCAAGGCACCGTAGACCGCGCTGCTACCCAGTGCGGCTTTCCTTATTAAAGGGTAGATATAGATGGCTCTCTGGTAGCTATGCCGCTACACTATATGTTGGCGGACGATATTTGAACCGTTATCAGTACATCTACTATCCCCAGGTGGGATATGCCTTCATCGGATCGAAATAGACGTCTTTCCAGGCGCACTAATTTTTTCCGGTGGTGTATTATGTATCACCTGGGACGTGTACACATGGATGAAATACAAGGTGTCTGGCTGTATGAATATATGAATAACGTCCGGAGGCCATGAATTAATTAAAAAAAAAGTGGAAGGCAATAAGACTACAGTAATACATAACGTCAACCTTGAGCTATTTAAAAATTCTCCAGTAGCCGATTAAATTTTTTTTTATATTACGATGCAATATTGGCTACATCGTAAACAGTTATAAGTGCGTGGTAGGTTTGTATAGCTATAAGAGAGGAGTAACGCTGTTACACAAGAATTACAAATATTTAATAATTAAATATTTAATCATAAAGATTACATACTACCAGACATTCCACATACCTTGCATTACATTCATTACGAAATGTGTGTTATAAATTAAATACGCAATACTGAAAACGTTTAGTAATTTCTATAACGCAGAAAGAGATAAAAGAATGAAGAGTTTCCATTCATTCATGAGTACAGTATAACACAGACATTGCAAGAAGAAACTCGTGACCAAATGAACATAATTTTGCAGAACATGAGGAATTGTTTCTTACATAAGATTAGCTATTTTTATCAGAAAAGGAAGAAAGGTGCGACTTGCACACTAGATTTGTAATGATGGTGAAACGCATCCGTCAGTTTTCCGTCTGTCTCGTTTCCTTTCATATTAATTTTCGCCACTCTCATTACATCTGTATGTACTAATGTAAAAAAATAAGAGAAATTATTGTATTGGCAAGTAGTTAGCTCTCTTACACCCGTTGTCCTCTGGGTTGCTAGGTGCACAGGAAATATTTGAGCAGTCTTATTAGGCACGCCGTGTAGCGAGGACATGAAATCGCGTCCCCCGCTTGTCTGTCATTTCGAGTCTCTCTGGGCAGAAGAATTCGCGAGGCCGGTCTCCTCTCATGCACTTGGAGTGGCAACAGGTCACGTACATCGCCAAACTGTTACGAGCTTAGGTGCGCAATTTTTATCTTATTTTATTAATCTTTGTTTCACGGGGTTGCTGGGAAGATAGAGAGGCGTAAGCTTTTCGGCAGTCTGGCCTTTTGGCTTGGCAGGATCCACGCCCATCCCGGGTGACAGGTGCTTCGCTCCAGCTGTTGACCTCAATCAGAATTGTGAAGATGTAGTTTCAGCTCCGCATCTGTTGTTTCTTTTCCTCTTAGAGTCTTTACGCTACCATTTCGATCGATTACTAATGCAAGCAAATTTTTTCGTAATTCTGGAACAAATCATTTGTTTGGGTGAAATGGTAGCGTCATCTGTTACTGCACGGTTGACCGATTGCTACACACTCGGCATCGTTTAATCGAATTAATGTTCATGGTTCTTTTCAGATTGATTCGTGTGATACTTTTGTTGGTATTAGGTTTTATTCTTTGTGATGATGAGAGATGGGCTACTTCAAAGTTCCGTCGCCGTTTTCTTGCTTTTAAAACGAATTATCTTCTTGGGGTTTGTTACGCTATCTGTTTTATGATTTTTTCTGGATTTCTTTGTGTCTTTGGCACACGTGCTCACACCGTAGCAAGTGGAAATCGGGTCGCTCTTAAGTAATCATTTTTAAAATGCTTATTGTCGTAATAAAGACTACTCATCAGAATTTGCTAACGACTCAATGTGTAGTGTGGTTTTGTTGTTTTGTTAAAGGATAACTATCCATGTTGATTGGAAGAAGTGATTGCCCATTAAAATGCCAATAGCATACTATTAATTCCTTTTTTGATGCCAATGCTGCATTCGTCGATGCAGTTATTCCTCTACACCGATCTATATCAGTCGGTGGGGACACACCGTGCGAAAGCTACTTCCGTCCTTACGTTTTGCGAAGTATATAAAACCAGAAGAGAAACTGACAGCACATTATAAACAGCTGTTGTGTGATGAAAACCAAACAGTAGAGGAGGCTCCCTCGAATAAACCATATGACGACGACCTCATAGAGATGCAAGAACTAAACGAGGCTATGAATAAAACAAAAACCGGAAAGCAACAGGACCTGATGGCCTTATTTTTAAAGCTTTGACTTCTTTATTTATACCATATGTGCTGGAAAAAATGCCAAATCTCAAAAACATGGACAGTTGCAGATGATACATCAGTCTTTCAAAATGCAATTAATGCAGTAGTTACCGTGAGATAACTTTAACGCACACAGCGCCTGAAATTTACACCAGAATAATAAAACCTCTATAAATTATTGCTGAAAATCTATCATCTGAACAACTAAATGTTTTAAAAAAAGCAATGTCCTGTGCTGATAATGCTTTCACAATTAAACATGTCACAGAGAAACAGACTTGAATAGGGAAACACACTTCGCATTAATAGCCTTAGAGAAAAGCTTTCGACCATATAGATAGGAAAGTGTTCTGGAAGATCCATAAATGATATTCTCAGCAAGAAATAAAGGTGATAGAAAGCCTATGTAGAGGTAGAGGTGTCAGATAACATACCTATAAAAGAAGGGATATAGCTTATTACCCATGCTTTTTGATATATACATTGACGATATGGTTGAGACATGGAAATAACTGATCCAGGCTTGAGATTATCACATGACATATTATTTCAATACAATTCTTGTTGCAGACGACCTCGCAATCGCATAGGATAATGAAACTTCGCTATAAAGATGCGTAATACACTTAAACAAATTTTGAAGAATGTGATAAGAAAATGTACATTCCAAAAAGAAGAGTGAGATGTTTGAAAGGGACAAAATTGCTAAGGACTAAGTAGTAAACAATACAGTAGAACAAGTTAGTCATTTCAGTTACCTGGGAAATACTTTAGGTGACGAGAATGAGCTCGTCATTGACAACAAATTACAGAAATACGAAATGATATACAAAACAACCAAAAGAACGTTGAGAAACAAAACAAGCAAAGACACAAAAATCAAGTTTTGTAAGGTAATGGCGGCCTCCATATTGCTATGTGAATTGAAACTTGGACAACTACTTAAAAGCAAGAATGTAGAATCCAAACAGCACAAATAAAATTTCTAAGAGGATTATAGGGCTGCATGGGTTTAGATATATGAAGTTGGGAAGACATAACAGCAAAGCTTGGGATATACACTCCTGGAAATGGAAAAAAGAACACATTGACACCGGTGTGTCAGACCCACCATACTTGCTCCGGACACTGCGAGAGGGCAGTACAAGCAATGATCACACGAACGGCACAGCGGACACACCAGGAACCGCGGTGTTGGCCGTCGAATGGCGCTAGCTGCGCAGCATTTGTGCACCGCCGCCGTCAGTGTCAGCCAGTTTGCCGTGGCATACGGAGCTCCACCGCAGTCTTTAACACTGGTAGCATGCCGCGACAGCGTGGACGTGAACCGTATGTGCAGTTGACGGACTTTGAGCGAGGGCGTATAGTGGGCATGCGGGAGGCCGGGTGGACGTACCGCCGAATTGCTCAACACGTGGGGCGTGAGGTCTCCACAGTACATCGATGTTGTCGCCAGTGGTCGGCGGAAGGTGCACGTGCCCGTCGACCTGGGACCGGACCGCAGCGACGCACGGATGCACGCCAAGACCGTATGATCCTACGCAGTGCCGTAGGGGACCGCACCGCCACTTCCCAGCAAATTAGGGACACTGTTGCTCCTGGGGTATCGGCGAGGACCATTCGCAACCGTCTCCATGAAGCTGGGCTACGGTCCCGCACACCGTTAGGCCGTCTTCCGCTCACGCCCCAACATCGTGCACACCGCCTCCAGTGGTGTCGCGACAGGCGTGAATGGAGGGACGAATGGAGACGTGTCGTCTTCAGCGATGAGAGTCGCTTCTGCCTTGGTGCCAATGATGGTCGTATGCGTGTTTGGCGCCGTGCAGGTGAGCGCCACAATCAGGACTGCATACGACCGAGGCACACAGGGCCAACACCCGGCATCATGGTGTGGGGAGCGATCTCCTACACTGGCCGTACACCACTGGTGATCGTCGAGGGGACACTGAATAGTGCACGGTACATCCAAACCGTCATCGAACCCATCGTTCTACCATTCCTAGACCGGCAAGGGAACTTGCTGTTCCAACAGGACAATGCACGTCCGCATGTATCCCGTGCCACCCAACGTGCTCTAGAAGGTGTAAGTCAACTACCCTGGCCAGCAAGATCTCCGGATCTGTCCCCCATTGAGCATGTTTGGGACTGGATGAAGCGTCGTCTCACGCGGTCTGCACGTCCAGCACGAACGCTGGTCCAACTGAGGCCCCAGGTGGAAATGGCATGGCAAGCCGTTCCACAGGACTACATCCAGCATCTCTACGATCGTCTCCATGGGAGAATAGCAGCCTGCATTGCTGCGAAAGGTGGATATACACTGTACTAGTGCCGACATTGTGCATGCTCTGTTGCCTGTGTCTATGTGCCTGTGGTTCTGTCAGTGTGATCATGTGATGTATCTGACCCCAGGAATGTGTCAATAAAGTTTCCCCTTCCTGGGACAATGAATTCACGATGTTCTTATTTCAATTTCCAGGAGTGTATGTTACAAATGATAAGTGAAGTCTAATTAAAAAAAAAAGCTGGCTAGAACATCTACAAAGAATGCCTGATTCGAAATTATCAAAACAAGCCTTAAATTTTAGCGTTTTAAATTCAAGATCAATAGGAAGCCCAAAAAATAGCTGGATGGATACTTAGAAAACGGAACATACCATAATAAAACAAGAAGAGTTTTTAGAGGTGAGAATTAAAATTTTATGACTTCCTCTCGTACCCATGCCCGGGATTATATCTAAAATTTACTTATCACTGCTAAGAGGGAAGATCTGTGACGGTACTTCTCTCGGTTCTTGCTTCATTAGGGAAAAATACACGAAATCAACTATTAAAACTAGACATATAATGAATATAAAAATAATCTGAGATCTACATACCGCACTCTTGGTACAAAAGTGACGCAAGTTCATGTCTGAGTTTTTACTGTGACAGAGTTGAAGAAATATATTTCACTAATTATCAAAGGTGTATTTCTGTAACTTGATGAATTGGCCACTACAGCAAAATTGTGTTGCTTTAAATGTTTGGAGTAGGAATGTGCTCATGACAACAAAAGCAATGCATTGTTAGTTGCGGAGTTAATTCCAAAGCGAACGGATTGTTGTTAAGAAGTTCTAAAACTGTGTTGTTTTGAGTTGTGTCGTCCTTTTCAGAACTGAAGTCACAAGAAAGCACCTTGATATTTCCATTTCTCTCGCTTTAGTCAATCAAAGTAACCGTAGAAAGGTCAAATAATTTTGATTATGATAGTTCTGAAGAATTAATTCAAGGGATTTTACGTTTCACCAGTTTTTAGGAATAAACTGAAATGTTCCATTTCTGTGCTTTCGTGATAAGAAGTTCGTTGTATTCTAATTTAACCATTCTTATTTCTTCCTGGCCGACGACTGTGGTGTGAACTGTGTTATTTACGATTATGTATGGTTGTTATTTTGAGTTGCTTCATTATAGAAGACTTATTTTCTGACGTTCTCAGTTTTGTCGATTTTGAAGAAGTAGATCAGGATATTTTTTGTTGTCATCTTTCAAGAAGATATTTGCATTTTTATGTTCCCTTTTCATGCAGAATGATGTTGTTGTCAGCAGGGTATTCGCCTGCCATAGTGTAGGATAATATGGATGGTGGACATTCTGCTAATCTGAAAAGAAGCCCATGAAACAAATGGAAGTGATGAGCTGCCAAAGGAAGAACACAGTGAAATACTTCATGAACTACATTGTGATATGAATGCATTATCCATAGTAAAATAGGATCAATTGTTGCTACTAGTTCTGATGGGGATAGAAGTGACATTTATAGTAAAATTTCTGGCAGATTAAAACTGTGTGCCAGACCGAGACTCGAACTCGAGACCTTTGACTTTCGCGGGCAAATGCTCTACCAACTTTTTTTTCCGTTCGTTGCATCTGCTCGGGGTGTACGTCGCAAGACATACGTTTCAGTTCGTCGATGGTCCATTAACTCAGTTTTTTTTTATTGCAGAGGGCAGCTAAACCTCTGACCGAACACGCTGAGCTACCGTGCCGGTATCAACTGAGCTACCCAAGCACGACTCACGCCCCGTGCTCACAGCTTTGCTTCTGCCAGTAGTAAAGGTCCCGAGTTCGAGTCTCGGTCCGGCACACAGTTTTAATCTGCCAGAAAGTTTCATATCAGCGCACACTCCGCTGTAGAGTGAAAATTTCATTCTAGTGACATTTACAGTGTTGCATGTAGACCAAAAAGTAGATTGCTTAAAGCTTACTTTAACTAGTTTCCTGTGCCTGAAAACAAGAAGAAACATTTCAACATATCGATAAAAATATCATTCCAAAGAATTATTGTATTTCTTATTATAAAGACGTTTTCGGTATTAATTGAATATTCGAACGGTTCACTACGATTCCACCACTTTTGAGTCTGATAACTGTTAGACTTGTATAATGCTAAGTGATACTATCTTTGGCCTGATACTTCTAAGTTTATGAAAGATTTTGTTAAATATACGTAATTTCTATAAACATAAACCGTTTGCGGGAATGGACACCGAAAACATATAAGTCAAAATGAATCCTATACGATATGCGCCTTAATTACAAAAAATGGCTCTGAGCACTATGCGACTTAACTTCTGAGGTCATCAGTCGCCTAGAACTAATTAAACATAACTAACCTAAGGACATCACACACATCCATGCCCAAGGCAGGATTCGAACCTGCGACCGTAGCGGTCACGCGGTTCCAGACTGAAGCGCCTTTAACCGCACGGCCACACCGGCCGGCCCTTAATTACAAAGAAAACATTGTTAATAAACATATATAGAACGTCAGAAGTAACATAAGTGTACTTTTTATTCTAAAAATGTCTCAGAACTCGGATAATCAAAAGCAAAGACACTAAAAGTGGCATAACTAAAATAAAGGGCAGTTCTTTGGGGTTAATGATACAAATTATTACAAAACCATTTGATCCTGATACGTCCATTAACGTTAGTTCTGATAAATCTGTTTGTCGTATTAATGTTTCGTTATTGCTAAAAAAAAATTTCTTGATTTACGGAAACCCTGACAATTCGAGTTGTGCCAATTTTGTAGCTAGAGTGCGATATGATTAGCTGGATATCCTGACGCTGTGTGTCTACAGTGTTCTGTCACAGGTAGCGAGCCCTGCTGGAGGTGTCCAGAGGGAAGAGGAGGCACGTTTCCCACCGGCCACTTCCGTGACGGGGCAGGCGGCGCGACCCGGCCGCGGCGTGAGTCAGCTGTACCTGCGGCGCTGGCTGGGGCCGCCGGGGTTCACCGGGGACACGCCCCCACCGGCCGTCGCCCGTGACTCAGCGGCCAGCAGCCAGCAAGCACGCGAGCGCTCGCCTGTCCATCGCAGCACCGCGCGCTGCCGACACTGTGCGTCTAACACCCATTTCCCGTACGTTATGCTGAGGCGAAGGATCCATAGAGCAGCGCAAAAATTGGATGCGGCTATCTACATTTGAATCTCTTCCGTTAGAAAACATGTACAGGTATTCTATTTTGGAAGAGAGTTTTTTTCCTTTTCTTACCGTTTCACATGATGCGTATATGCAAACGGAAGTGACGAATGAAAATATGCAGCAAGGCTGGGTGACGTAGTGGTTAACCCACCTGTCAAGTGAGCAGAAGATCTGTGTTTGAATCTCGGCCTTGGTACAAATTTTTATTCGTTGATTCGGTCTGCATATATACTTAACAGATGTTTGAGGCTTGAAAAGGTCTCTGCAATCATGTTTCTCCTTTCGATCAAAGCACCTGCTCCCGGGTTTCAGGCAGGAGCTCCATCTCCGTTCGATGCTAAGGTGTTACTTCAATGCAGTTTGTGAAGTGTAACAAAGCAGCTTAAATCACTTAATAAAGGCAAGGCCTCCAGTCCATATTGTATACCAGTCAGGTTCCTCTCAGAGTATGCTGATAGAATAGCTCCATATTTAGCAATTATACAGGGTGTTACAGAAAGGTACGGCCAAATTTTCAGGAAACACAAAGAAAAAACAATGTTATGTAGACATGTGTCCGGAAACGCTTACTTTCCATGTTAGAGCTCATTTTATGGCTTCTCTTCAAATCACATTAATCATGGAATGGAAACACAAAGCAACAGAACGTACCAGCGTGACTTCAAACACTTCGTTACAGGAAATGTTCAAAATGTCCTCCGTTAGCGAGCATACATGCATCCACCCTCCGTCGCACGGAATCCCTGATGCGCTGATGCAGCCCTGGAGAATGACGTATTGTATCACAGCCGTCCACAATACGAGCACGAAGAGTCTCTACATTTGGTACCGGGGTTGCGTAGACAAGAGCTTTCAAATGTCCCCATAAATGAAAGTCAAGAGGGTTGAGGTCAGGAGAGCGTGGAGGCCATGGAATTGGTCCACCTCTACCAATCCATCGGTCACCGAATCTGTTGTTGAGAAGCGTACGAACACTTCGACTGAAATGTGCAGGAGCTCCATCGTGCATGAATCACATGTTGTGTCATACTTGTAAAGGCACATGTTTTAGCAGCACAGGTAGAGTATCCCGTATGATATCATGATAACGTGCTCCATTGAGCGTAGGTGAAAGAACATGGGGTCCAATCAAGACATCACCAACAATGTCTGCCCAAACGTTCATAGAAAATCTGTGTTGATGACGTGATTGCACAATTGCGTGCGGATTCTCGTCAGCCCACACATGTTGATTGTGAAAATTTACAATTTGATCACGTTGGAATGAAGCTTCATCCGTAAAGAGAACATTTGCACTGAAATGAGGATTGACACATTGTTGGATGAACCATTCGCAGAAGTGTACCCGTGGAGGCCAATCAGCTGCTGATAGTGCCTGCACACGCTGTACATGGTACGGAAACAACTGGTTCTCCCGTAGCACTCTCCATACTGTGACGTGGTCAATGTTACCTTGTACAGCAGCAACTTCTCTGACGCTGACATTAGGGTTATCGTCAACTGCACGAAGAATTGCCTCGTCCATTGTAGGTGTCCTCGTCGTTCTAGGTCTTCCCCAGTCGCGAGTCATAGGCTGGAATGTTCCGTGTTCCCTAAGACGCCGATCAATTGCTTCGAACGTCTTCCTGTCGGGACACCTTCGTTCTGGAAATCTGTCTCGATACAAACGGACCGCGCCACCGCTATTGCCCCGTGCTAATCCACACATCAAATGGGCATCTGCCAACTCCGCATTTGTAAACTTTGCACTGACTGCAAAACCACGTCCGTGATGAACTCTAACCTGTTGATGCTACGTACTGATGTGCTTGATGCTAGTACTGTAGAGCAATGAGTCGCATGTCAACACAAGCACCGAAGTCAACATTACCTTCCTTCAATTGGGCCAACTGGCGGTGAATCGAGGAAGTACAGTACATACTGACGAAACTAAAATGAGCTCTAACATTGAAATTAAGCGTTTCCGGACAAATGTCCACATAACATGGTTTCTTTATTTGTGTGTGAGGAATGTTTCCTGAAAGTTTGGCCGTACCTTTTTGTAACACCCTGTATTAAACCACTCGCTCACACAAAGATCCGACCCTACAGACTGGAAAATTGCTCAAGTCACACTAATACCCATAAGGGAAGTAGGGGTAATCCGCTGAATTACAGGCCTATATCACTAACGTCGATTTGCAGTAGGGTTTTAGAACATATACTGTATTCGAACATTATAAAGCACCTCGAAGAACACGATTTGTTGACATATAGTTAGCACGGATTCAGAAAATATCGTTCTTGTGAAACACAACTAGCTCTTTTTACTCATGAAGTAATAAGTACTATCGACAGGGGATGTCAAATTGATTCCATAATTTTAGATTTCCAGAACGCTTTCGACACCGTTCCTCACAAGCGTCTTCTAACCAAACTGCGTGCCTACAGAGTATCGCCCCAGTTGTGCGACTGGATTCGTGATTTCCAGTCACAAAGGTTTCAGTTCGTAGTAATAGACGGAAAGTCATCGAGTAAAACAGAAGAAATATCCGGCGTTCCCCAAGGAAGTGTTATAGGCCCTCTATTGTTCCTGATCTATATTAACGACATAGGAGACAATCTGAGTAGCCGTCTTAGATTGTTTGCAGATGATGCTGTTATTTACCGTCTTGCAAAGTCATCAGATGATCAAAGCGACTTGCAAAATGATTTAGGTAAGATATCTGTATGGTGTGAAAAGTGGCAATTGACCCTGAATAAAGAAAAGTGTGAAGCTATCCACATGAGTACTAAAAGAAAGTCACAAAATCTGATGGCTGTAAATTCAACTAAATACTTAGGGATTACAATTACAAATAACCCAAATTGTAAAGATCACATAGATAATATTGTGGGTAGAGTAAACCAAAGCCTGCGATTCATTGGCAGAACACTTAGAAGGTGCAACAGGTCTACCAAATAGATTGCTTACATTACGCTTGTCCGTCCTATTCTAGAGTATTGTTATGCGGTGTGGGATCCGCATCAGGTGGGGCTCACGAATGACATCCAAAAAGTACAAAGAAGGGCAGCTCGTTTTGTATTATCGAGTAATAGGGGAGATAGTGTCACAGACATGATACGTGAATTGGAGTGGCAATCATTAAAACAAAGGTGATTTTCGTTGCTACGGGAACTTCTCATGAAATTTCAATCACCAGATTTCTCCTCCGATTGTGAAAACATTTTGTTGGCACCCACCTACATAGGGAGAAATGATCATCACGATAAAATAACAGAAATCAGGTTCGCACAGAAAAATTTATGTGCTCGTTTTTCCCGCATGCAGTTCACGACTGGAACGGTAGAGAGACAGCTTGAAGGTGGTTCATTGAACCCTCTGCGAGGCACTTTATTGTGAATAGCAGAGTAATCACGTTGATGTAGAAGTATGTGTGGCAAATGAGTAGCGTAAAGTAGTGAGAGTGTATAGCTAAGGGTATAATGTTGCACAAGGGGTGCCAGTAAAGGAATAAACTAACGTCTGCAGGGACGCTAGGGAGGTGGAGGTTCAAATGGTTGAAATGGCTCTGAGCACTATGGGACTTAACTTCTGAGGTCATCAGTCCCCTAGACTTAGAACTACTTAAACCTAACTAACCTAAGGACATCACACACAGCCAAGCCCGAGGCAGGATTGGAACCTGCGACCGTAGCGGTTGCGTGGTTCCAGACTGTAGCGCCTATAACCGCTCGGCCACTCCGGCCGGCGGAAGGAGGAGGAACTGCGTATTTATGACTAAGTGTGGACTATGTGACGAGCAGCATAGAAGCTTCTGGAAGGAGCTGAGATCAGGACAGTGCATGATCGCGTGGGAGGTACGTCATGCTAGTCTTTGTAAGCGGTGCCGCCACCGCTGCTGGGGACCCAGATTCCGATCTCAGTCTGCCTCAGACACTGGACCTGCGTTACTCTGCTCCCGGGACACGACTTAGTTTCTCGTGCACCTATCTGCACAGGGTCGTCAGTTTCCCTCGGACTTTCCCTATCTGAAAATATTCCAGTTTGTATTCTCAAGCACCAGGTCTACGAGGACGAGCCATTGCACAACTGGAGACAACGTCAGCTCCCACCCTGATCCGCTAGGAGGACACTACTAGTTGGAGATCGTCAGCAATGCTGTTCGAATTTAGAGGTAATACCAAGAGAGCTGGGGCATGAATGGGAATTTGGCTTGAGGAGGAAAGAGTGTTAGGGAGTCTTTGCAAAGTCACTGTGCCAGGGTGGCGTAGTGGTTTACACATCTGCCTTGTGAGTAGGAGACCCAGATTAGAATCATGGTATTGGCACACATTTGCATTCGTCGCTTCAGTCTGCACCTCATACGTCATAGATGTTTGAGAGTTGAAAAGATTTATGGAACCATATAGTTTGATTTCTCATAACAGCTGCTTGACGTACCATCATCCACTAAGATACAGCTGTGGCATTATCGTCTTCGAAAAGTGAGTTCAAAATGTCATCACGCGTTTCGAACGAGAATTACTGTGGTGGACCAAGGAGATGATTTTATCTACATCTATAAATTCTACAAACTACTGTAAAGTGCGTGGTAGAGGGTGTTTCCCATTGCACCATGTATTATGGTATCTTCCTTTTCTATTCGCATGCACAACACAGGAAGAATGGCTGTATTAAATGCTTCTGTGCTTAATGTAATGAGCCTGACTTGTCTGCTCCCTACATCAGCGGCACGTAGAGTATTGTAGCACAAATTGTCTGATCAAACATATGCAGGCACCCGTATGTAATCCGTAATTCACAGCTAGGGGACGCGACAGGCAGGCCGCTAGTATAAAAGGAGGCAGGGAGTATTATGTTGTCAGCAGAGAAGCAGGACCAGCAAAGTGGATCGGTCAGGAGTAGAGTTGAAAAACAGCCATGGGCTACTGTATGCTATCGTAAGTAAGTGTAGACTGCGGCAGTTTTCCTTGTAGCTATGGCAAGTTAACATCGTAACCGGGTTACCTGTGTGTTTGGTGTGTTGCATACCTATAGGCTGATACCTCAATTGGATCGTTTTGTTTGCGAACGCGATCAGAGTCGTACTAGATTCCCGTAGAAACCGGATGCAGTGAACCGTTCAGAAACTGAATGTGGATACATAAAGCGCCGAGTAATGTAAGGAAAATTTTTGTTGTACGTATTTAGCCTTCTATCTGATATTTAAAAATGAACAATAGTTAGAGCAAAAATGAAACCGTCGTCCTTTAATTCAGGTTTTATTCGAAAATTGTTGGTTTTTAAAGCGAAATAGAGCTATGTTGTATTAAAAAATACAGATATATCACATAGCGCTAGAAAACGCAATTTCTTTCTTAAAAAAGAAAAAAGAGTCAAACATCGCTTCAACATTTCGTCGAGCTTATACCAGCCATGTCTTTTTTTTTATTTTTCCTAAACAATTTTCGCACTTTTCAGTTATAAAAGGGAACTCCTGCCTTTGATATTGATGAATGACGTTCTACTGGGCGTAAAATAATAATAATTATACGGATTTTTTTGTGTTTGTGCACGTACACTATCCTTGCATGAAACGTAATTATTTTGGTTACATAAAAGCACAGAAGTTACCTGAGAAGCTATTTTTTTACTTATAAAAAACAGTTTACATTTTGCAAGGATATAAAATACGCAGTAGGCTAACACTGAACCATGTGCAAAACACAGAAAGAAACAAAGAGAAGTCGTCGGCTCCCAGTTCCTCTCTCACACATCCATTTATGTTTCTTTCCCTACCAATGTTACCAATACAACCGGTAATCCTACAATTTATTATGCAATTTATATACTGTACCAGAACTACCGAACCATAGTTTTGGTAGAGCGCAACTCTAGTCAGAAAACTCGGTTACTTCGAAAGTGAACTAGTCATTGAATGTAACCTGAGTGATTGTGAAGTGGAAACGCGAAGAAACGCTCACGGCAAAACCAAGATCATGCCGACCTCATATACTGCCAGACAGGGACATTGCGGAGGATCGTTATACAAAAGAGAAAAAATCACATGAAATCAATGCAAGGATTCACTCATGAGTTTCAAAGTGTTACCAACAGTCCAACAACACAAAGACCGTGCGTAATCAGTTAAAAAGAATGCAGTACATTGGTAAAGCAATTCTTCACAAGCCACACTTTTCTGTAATTAATAATAAGCGACGCTTCGGGTGATGTAAAGAGCGATGCCCACGGAAAATGGATTACTGGAAATGAATGATTCTGAGTGATGAGTTACATTGTATTCTACGGCAACCCGATGCAAGTTTTTGGATTTGTCAAGTGCCTGGAGAACGTTTCCGCAATCACCATCATCCGTAGTGCCAAAAGTGTACTACAGAGGATTGGTGTTACGGTGTGGGGATGTTTTCCGTGGTTAGCACATGCTCTTGTCATTGCGCTAAAGGAAACAATAAATACGCAAGGATATCAGCACCGTTTACAGCATTCGGTACTGCGTACAATACAGAAACAGTTCGGACTGATTGCGTTCAGCGTACCCTGCCACAAAGCATCAATGGCTAGTGCACGTTAACATTACTAAAATGGACTGGTCGGTTTAGGCACCCCACCTCAACCCTATGCAAAAGTTTTGTGATGAGTTCAAAAAATGGTTCAAATGGCTCTGAGCACTATGGGACTGAACATCTGAGGTCATCAGTCCCCTAGAACTTGGAACTACTTAAACCTAACTAACCTAAGGACATCACACACACCCATGCCCGGGGCAGGATTCGAACCTGCGACCGTAGCGGTAGAGCGTTTCCACACTGTAGCGCCTAGAGCTACTCGGCCACCCCGCCGGCTCAAATGTTGTGCTAACAAACATTGAAACTTACTTTTGAAACTTACTTCCGGGCGTCAGAAAATTCACCACATTATCCGACATAACGTAGCAGTCCCTCCCCCCCCCCCCCCCCCCTCAAGAACCATGGACCTTGCCGATGGTAGGGAGGCTTGCGTGCCTCAGCGATACAGATAGCCGTACCGTAGGTGCAACCACAACGGAGGGGTATCTGTTGAGAGGCCAGACAAACGTGTGGTTCCTGAAGAGGGGCAGCAGCCTTTTCAGTAGTTGCAAGGGCAACAGTCTGGATGATTGACTGATCTGGCCTTGTAACACTAACCAAAACTGCCTTGCTGTGCTGGTACTGCGAACGGCTGAAAGCAAGGGGAGACTACAGCCGTAATTTTTTCCGACGGCATGCAGCTTTACTGTACGGTTAAATGATGATGGCGTCCTCTCTGGTAAAATATTCCGGAGGTAAAATAGTCCCCCATTCGGATCTACAGGCGGGGATTACTCAGGAGGACGTCGTTATCAGGAGAAAGAAAACTGGCGTTCTACGGATAGGAGCGTGGAATGTCACATACCTTAATCGAGTAGGTAGCTTAGAAAATTTAAAAAGGGAAATGGATAGGTTAAAGTTAGATATAGTAGGAATCAGTGAAGTTCGCTGGCAGGAGGAACAAGACTTTTGGTCAGGCGAATACAGGGTTATAAATACAAAATCAAATAGGGGGAATGCAGGAGTCGATTTAACAATGAATAACAAAATAGGAGTGCGGGTAAGCTACTACAAACAGCATAGTGAACGTATTATTGTGGCCAAGATAGACACGAAGCCCACACCTAATACAGTAGCACAAGTTTATATGCCAACTAGCTCTGCAGATGACGAAGAAATTGAAGAAATGTATGATGAAATAAAAGAAATTATTCAGATAGTGAAGAGAGACGAAAATTTAGTAATCATGGGTGACTGGAATTCGGTACTAGGAAAAGGGAGAGAAGGAAACGTAGTAGAAACGAAAGAAGAAGCCGCCTAGTAGAATTTTGCACAGAGCACAACTTAAGCATAGTTAACACTAGGTTCAAGAAGGTTGTATACATGGAAGAAGCCTGGAGACACTGACAGGTTTCAGATAGATTATATAATGGTAAGAGAGAGATTTACGAACCAGGTTTTAAATTGTAAGACATTTCCAGGGGCAGATGTGGACTCTGACCAGAACCTATTGGTTATGAACTGTAGATTAAAACTGAAGAAACTGCAAAAAGGTGAGAAATTAAGGAGGTGGGACCTATATAAACTGACTAAACCAGAGGTTGTACAGAGTTTCAGGGAAAGCATAAGGGAACAATTGACAAGAATGGGGGAAAGAAATACAGTAGAAGAAGAATGGGTAGCTTTGAGAGATGAAGTAGTGAAGGCAGCAGAGGATCAAGTAGGTAAAAAGACGAGGGCTAGTAGAAATCCTTGGGCAACAGAAGAAATATTGAATTTAATTGATGAAAGGAGAAAATATAAAAATGCAGTAAATGAAGCAGATAAAAAGGAGTACAAATGTCTCAAAAAGGAGATTGACAGAAAGTGCAAAATGGCTAAGCAGGGATGGCTAGAGGACAAATGTAAGGATGTAGAGGCTTATCTCACTAGGGGTAAGATAGATACTGCCTACAGGAAAATTAAAGAGACCTTTGGAGAAAGAGAACCACTTGTATGAATATCAAGAGCTCAGATGGAAACCCAGTTCTAAGCAAAGAAGGGAAAGCAGAAAGGTGGAAGGAGTATATAGAGAGTCTATACAAGGGCGACGTGCTTGAGGAAAATATTATGGAAATGGAAGAGGATGTAGATGAAGATGAAATGGGAGATACGATACTGCGTGAAGAGTTTGACAGAGCACTGAAAGACCTGAGTCGAAACAAGACCCCGGGAGTAGACAACATTCCATTAGAACTACTGACGGCCTTGGGAGAGCCAGTTGTGACAAAACTCTACCATCTGGTGAGCAAGATGTATGAGACAGGCGAAATACCCTCAGACTTCAAGAAGAATATAATAATTCCAATCTCAAAGAAAGCATGTGCTGACAGATGTGAAAATTACCGAACAATCAGTTTAATAAGTCACGGATGCAAAATACTAACGCGAATTCTTTACAGACGAATGGAAAAACTGATAGAAGCCGACCTCGGGGAAGATCAGTTTGGATTCCGTAGAAATATTGGAACACGTGAGGCAATACTGATCCTACGACTTATCTTAGAAGCTAGATTAAGGAAAGGCAAATCTACGTTTCTAGCATTTGTAGACTTAGTGAAAGCTTTTGTCAATGTTGACTGGAATACTCTCTTTCAAATTCTGAGGTTGTCAGGGGTAAAATACCGGGAGCGAAAGGCTATTTACAATTTGTATAGAAAGCAGATGGCAGTTATAAGAGTCGAGGGACATGACTAGGAAGCAGTGGTTGGGAAGGGAGTGAGACAGGGTTGTAGCCACTCCCCGATGTTATTCAAATGGTTCAAATGGCTCTGAGCACTATGGGACTTAACATCTATGGTCACCAGTCCCCTAGAACTTAGAACTACTTAAACCTAACTAACCTAAGGACAGCACACAACACCCAGTCATCACAAGGCAGGGAAAATCCCTGACCCCGCCGGGAATCGAACCCGGGAACTCGGGCGTGGGAAGCGAGAACGCTACCGCACGACCACGAGCTGCGGACCCGATGTTATTCAATCTGTATATTGAGCAAGCAGTGAAGGAAACAAAAGAAAAATTTGGAATAGGTATTACAATCCATGGAGAAGAAATAAAAACTTTGACGTTCGCCGATGACATTGTAATTGTGTCAGAGACAGCAAAGGACTTGGAAGAGCAGTTGAACGGAATGGATAATGTCTTGCAAGGAGGATATAAGATGAACATCAACAAAAGCAAAACGAGGATAATGGAATGTAGTCGAATTAAGTCGGGTGATGCTGTGGGAATTAGATTAGGAAATGAGACATTTAAAGTAGTAAAGGAGTTTTGCTATTTGGAGAGCAAAATAACTGATGATGGTCGAAGTAGAGAGGATATAAAATGTAGACTGGCAATGACTAGGAAAGCGTTTCTGAAGAAGAGAAATTTATTAACAACGAGTATAGATTTAAGTGTCAGGAAGTCGTTTCTGAAAGTATTTGTATGGAGTGTAGCCATGTATGGAAGTGAAACATGGACGATAACTAGTTTGGACAAGAAGAGAATAGAAGTTTTCGAAATTTGGTGCTACAGAAGAATGCTGAAGATTAGATGGGTAGATCATATAACTAATGAGGAGGTATTGAATAGAATTGGGGAGAAGAGGAGTTTGTGGCACAACTGGACTAGAAGAAGGGATCGGTTGGTAGGACATGTTCTGAGGCATCAAGGGATCACCAATTTAGTACTGGAGGGAAGCGCGGAGGGTAAAAATCGTAGAGGGAGACCAAGAGATGAATACACTAAACAGATTCAGAAGTATGTAGGTTGTAGGTACTGGGAGATGAAGAAGCTTGCACAGGATAGAGTAGCATGGAGAGCTGCATCAAACCAGTCTCAGGACTGAAGACCACAACAACAACAACGTAGTAATAACCGCACCTCGATATATTCGGTCTTTCTGGATATACTGGTATTTGGGATGACCTGCTGAAGGGGCTCACACTGTGGGACAAGCAGTGGCCCGTCACGCCATTTCTACGAGGCCTATCTCTAGACAACATATCTGTAAAAGTCATATCACTGTTACCTTCGCATTTGGTTGTAAATCCCTGTCTTACTCTCACATTTATTCTCGAAGTGCTACCGCTTCCCCTTCCCGTCTTCTCGATATCAAAATACTCTGTAATACAAAAAAAAGTCTCACCACGAAGGAATTATCAGAATCAGTAGATGTGTTATACATCTAGAGACAAACAAATGATTATAAATAACGATAAATTGCATGATTAGTTCAAGAGAGATAGCTTCAGAAATCGAGCAAGTCAGTGACGCGTTGGTCTACCTCTGGTCCTTATGCAAGCATATAATCGGATTAGCATTGATTGACAGAATAGTTGTATGTCATCCTGAGGAATAGCGTGTCAAATTCTGTCCAAATGGCGCCTTAGATCGTAAAAATCCAGAGCTGGTTGGAGGGCCCTGTCCATAATGCTCCAAACTTTTCAATTGAGGAGATATCCGACCACATTTATGGCCAAGGCAGGGTTTGGCAAGCACAAAAACAAGCAGTAGCAACTCTCGCCGTGCATGAGTGGGCACTATCTTGCTGAAATGTATGCCCAGAATGGCTTGCCATAAAGGTCAACAAAAATAGGCGTATAATATCATTGACGTACCGCTCTGCTGTAATGGTGCCGCGGATGTCAGCCGCAGGGGTCCTCATATGAAAAGAAATGTCACACAAGACCATCAGTCCTGGTTGTATGACCGTGTGGCAGACCGATATCCCACCGCTCCAGACACGGAGCGCCTCCAGACACGTCTTCGGTAGTGATCAGTACTCTGTTCGAAGCGGGACTCATCATTGAAGACTACTCCAGTCATTGATATTCCAGGCCGAAGAAGTGACGCCTCAGACAGCGCTGGGATCCCATACCACCCGAAAACCAGCTGTGATGGTTTGGGATGCCATTTTCATACTAGAACCCCTTTGGCTGTCATCCACGGCAACCTCACATAAAAACGGTACGTCGACGGTATTCAACGCCCCTTTTTGTTTCCCTTCATGGTAATCCGTCCTGGGTTTACATTTCAGCAAGATAAAGCCCTCCCGCACAGGCGAGAGTTTCTAGTGCTCGTCTTTCTGCTTGTCAAACCCTACCTTAGCCGGAACGGTCACCGGACCTCTCCCCAACTGAGAACGAGTGGAGTGCTATGGGCAGAGCCCTCCAACTATTTCGGGACTTCGGCCATCTGACGCTCCAGTTGGACAGAATATGGCGCGATATCTCTCAGGAGGACACCCGACAACGCTGTCGGTCAATGACAGGAGGAGGAGGAGGAGGAAAAGATTAGCGCGTAACGTCCCGTCCACGAGGTCATAAGAAGTGGAGCACAGGCTCGGATGAGGGAAGAGTGGGTTAGGAAATCGGATTTGCACTTTTAAAGGAACCATCCTGGCATTTGCCTGAAGCGATTTAGGGAAATCACAGAAAGCTAAATCAGAAGTTCCTGACGCGGGTTTAGGCCGTCATCCTCCCGAATGAATCAATGAAAAATCGAATAACCTGCTTACATAAGGGCCACAGGTGGACCAACGCGTTATTGACTGGTTAAATTTTTGAAGCTCTTTCTGTTGAATAAATCATCCAGTTCTTCTGATATTGCATTCATTATGTTTGTCTGTGCATGTACATCATATCCAACGATTTCTGTCCCATTCGGATAATACCTTTGGTACGTGTTTTTTTTTTCTTAGAATGTATAAGTTACTTCACGCTCAAACTTGATAGCATTAGCGTTCCCCCTGAGAGTTATTCTCTATATTTGTTTTGAATATCATGAGCGTTACTTAATTATTTTTTGTGAAGTTTTACACCGGGCACGTAGGACTTGTGTTAGTTATGAATCATAAATGCCATGGTATCATGAAATCAATGGCGAGTCTTGTACTAACTTTTTCCTTCTGATTATCAAACTTACTTAGGATTCTGAAGCATTAACTCCGAAGTATTTTTGGAAATAGTGCCGAATAACTTTGTAATTCTTTTGACATGAGATCGATCGTCTGGTGGTCACGAGTCGCCATCATTACGGCGGTAGTTGCCATATTCAGCGTGACATGATATTAAGTTAGACTGCTGGCATGCCCACTACCTGAACTTAATGTCACCGCAAGACTGTACGAAGTGTGCTTTTTGTACTGTTTACATACAAAAACGCTTCGCGTTTTCTTAAGTTATCTCAATTTAATTCACAAAATAAAATACATACTCGGAAGTTATCCCAATATATCACTGTCATTATCACAACAGAGTGAAGAAAAGCAGCCTGATAATAAGGCCAGAGCATGGTAGAAGAGGTCGAATAGAGCAAAATGTTCGGAATAACCATTTTTCCCGTCGGTCGGAAATGCACCATTGTGGAGCAACGAGCATAAAACGACAGCCAATCAGCGGCGATATCACAGGAGTATTTCGTGTAGTGTGTGGGAGTATCTAGCTATGCGGCTTTTTTCGACTAAGCTGCTCCTGTGCACGCGAACAAATTACTGATATTACGTTACCTTATTAACGTAATTGATGTAATAGGCAATATTTACCTAATAAACACTACAGACATTTTGAGTCTAATGTAACAAGCCTTGGGTATCAATTGAAAGTTTGACTAGCTTCCACTTGTCAGCTGATACCTTCACCTTCACCTTCACCTTATTTAATCAATAACTACCCTCTTTAGTTAACAGCTATTAGGTGGTGCAAGTTGGTTTGAATGCACACAGTCCCGCGCTCTCGTCGGTGATAGGCTGTCATTCTGTCGTCACAGGTCCCCAAATGTGTCTTTCTGACCTGTGATTATGTGGGAAAATTTCACTCTTTTCGACGTACCCTACCTTGCTTCAAAATATTATCAGATTGCTTTTCTCAATGTCCTACAGCGAGACTAAAATATCTGTCTCTTTCTAATGCACAATCACAGAATACTGCACAGCAGTTCCATCAGTGGGCTTTCATCATTATATTTTACAACTATCAGAGATATTATGGAGTCGCCAGCGAAACGTTAATACAGTAAGTTATCTCTTTCCCGAGATTCACAGACATCGTTTTAGATGTTGATCAGTAAGTGGATCTTTCCGTTTCGTCTTCGCCTCCTCAGTCTTCGTACGGTCGACACGGTAGAGTTAACAGAGGACATTCTACATACGTTACGGGCGGTGGTGCTGCCCTCAAAAAACTGTCGGACGGCCTGACACAGGATGGGCGGTTTGTGTTTTCGCTGCGTCACTGGCTGCTGCCTAGCAGAGGTGTAGTCATCCTTGAAGCCGGACATCCTCCGTTAATTTCGCACCGGCGATTTGGAAATGAGTCACATGAAAATCCCCATTCGTAGGCATGTATACCGGTCGTGAAAAACCGACAATATAGAAAAGATTACGTACCAATAAATTCTCATCAGTAAATACCCAGCTCCACAAATTCTCACGACTGAATCTATATCGAAAAACTTGCGCGATAGTAACCACCCTGACATCTGATTACCCATTTTGTGTAATACTACACAAAAGCTGTGAAAAGCTTCATCAAAATCGATGTTCTCAGCGTATGTTTCAGAGCTGTAATGAACAAAACCAGTAATACATAAGTGTAACAGATGAATCCTACTTTGAAGCGAGTACTCCTTCTCAACTCACTGAACGAAATATTAGTCGCCACCTTGAAAGATCTCACTCGTCGCTTTGGAACACTCTAGATGGTGTAAACTAGAGATCAGAAACGGAGCGATTACGAGCCCTTTGTTGAGGGTTGTATACTTCATAAATCAAGGCGCCTCTGTTACGTCAGTGCTATTTCGTTTTCTACTTTCCCCCTTCATTCCTGTGCGTATGACGAGTCAGAGAACGGTGGCACAGTGGTTCCTTCCTACTCATAGAGCTGTTATCTTATACTGAAACGTGTAGATATGTAAGGATGACTTGATATGAATGTTGGTTGCATGATCTTGCTACTGTACAATATCGTTGACAGGGCGGAAAAGTCCCTTTTAGGAGATCATATGGCCTCTAACGAAGTTGTGTTTTGTGGGACAGTGGAGGGTATAACACGAAAATTAAATAATACAGTGCATATAATTGAGAATGTGCTCTATTAGAGGATGAAAGATGCCTCGAAAAAGTTTGATGCTGTAACACCCCAGACGAAAACTATATGATTGCTGTCTTGTTTATCCCACCTCCTCCTTGATAAGATCTGTGTGTTCGAGCATACGAAGACAGGGCACAGACCGACGTCACTTTTACCTCTCCGCAATCAAAAGCGGATGCAATTTTTGTATTCGTTTGGTTATGACAACTTGCATTTGTGTGGACTAATAGCAATCTCTATAGCTTATCATTCATTTCCATAACTTTTGGATGACTGCTGCAAATTTATTTTAATAATTAATCACCATTTAGAAAATAATACACTTTATCCTCATGTCCTGTTTTCTTGTACTATCGGCAAAGACTCGATGATCTGCAGAAACTGTGTTTATGTCAACGTAACAGTTAGATATTCACTAAATAGAGATAAAAAATTAAAATAAATGTACAGTCATCTCAGAAAAAGTTTTATATAAAAATGTACACGCAAACGTATACACATTTATACATATACATATATGTATGCATATACATACAACATGTGTACTTATTATAAGTACACAAACGTATATACATACATATATGCGTTTACATACATACATATACAAACAACATGTATACATATTACACACATATTCCTGTACAAACATACACATAGATACATATATAGTCTACATATATGTATGCACATATATGTATATGTAATGTATATATGTATTTGGACATAACCACATAGATGCAAACATAAATACAGTATGCATTTTTAAACATGTACATATGTACATTCATATCATCTATAGAAATGTATGTATTAATGGAACAAAGTGGAGTAATATTCACTGCTAACCGATCAGTCATCATATTTGTATATAACAGTCGTCATGCACAATGGTTTCGTATGTAGTAGCAATCCCGCGAGGCCTCGGTTATACTTGCAGCCTCGTGTACTCGCTCTGTTTTCTACGCCGGTATAGTCTACTAGCACCCGACAGCAGACGCAAGCGACGAGTTTTCAGTTAAATGGGCAGCAGAGAGACTGGTGAGTGGAGTCTCCGATAATACGGAGACGGGGAGTTGGGAGACGACGTTGTAGGACCCAATGGCAAGTTTGAAGCGAGTATACAGAGATCGTTTCTGATCTGTACCTTATATGTGTCAGCAGTCGGTTGTATGGGATCAGTGCAGGCAGATGGGTCGACATGGAGACGTGACGAGCTAATGGAAAGAAGTCTGCACGTGCCTCGTGTTCCCACCGTGAACAATGTAGCCTGGTTTGTTGATGTATCAGTGCTGACTATCCAATGCTTATGCAAGGAACGGTGAACCACTCGCAGACATTTAGCATGGTCTAAGAACAGTGGTCGTAAATTGATTGTAAGCAACAGGACCTGTAGATAAATGCCGCGCATTGGCAATGACAATATGTTTCAAATCCTATAAGAACTGCTGCTGTCAGTCAATGCAGATCGATCTCAACCAGATTACGAAAGAACGTTTCGAAGGGATTTGTTTGCAAAGAACAACTGGAATCGGGTGCTTCTCAAAGAAACCTTTCTCACAGTGTGGCACAAACGTGCACCTCTTTGGTGGGCCAAATAACACAGAAACCTAAGCGCAGCTGACTGGAGGCGTGTGGTGTGGTCCGACTAGTCGCGGATTTCCCTCCTTTCAAATGATGCAAGACGTCGTGTACATCGAAAGCCCAAGGAGGCTTTTAAGCCACAGTGCGTGAAGCAAGTAGTTCAGGCCGGAGGTGGTTCTATGTTTTGGGAGTGTTCCTCGTTGAGCCCACTCGTTCACGTTACCGTGACAATGAATCAAAATATATCATTTCACCACTGTCTGTGACCAAGTGTTGCCCTTTCTTCTACATATTCATGATGAATATACTGCGTGTATTGCCGTCTTCCGAGATGACAACAACCGTGTTCACAAGGCTGCAAGCATACCTTCCTGGTCTGGCGAACACTCAGGCACGCTATGGCACCCCGACTATGCCTCAAAATAGCCCGATCTTAATTCTGCATAAAAATTTTGAGATGGTTTGGAATTGCGGCTGAGCTGCAGCAGGCAAAATGTCCGCAGTTTGGTAGATCGATAGGATTAAATCATCAGTTATTGGTTTCAGCTCGATATAACATATACGGAAAAGCTTATGGACACCTTCTCGCTGTATAGAGACCATTCTTGATGCTACAGGCGGTGTTACACGGTATTAGCGTGATGGGTCCTGGCGGTGACTAATCGTCGGTCTGCTGCGCTTACTTCGTAAGTACACAGATTTGCAACATCAGTCTTGCTTCTGTTACCGCTGACCTTACACGAAATATTTCCTGCTGTTGAAGTTTAACTTTGTTGTCTTTCAGTGGCACTCAAAATGGTTCAAATGGCTCTAAGAACTATGGGACTTAACATCTGAGGCCATCAGTCCCCTAAACTTAGAACTACTTAAACCTAACTAACCTAAGGACATCACACACATCCATGCCCAGGCAATATTCGAACCTGCGACCGTAGCAGCCTCGTGGTACCGGACTGAAGCGCCTAGAACCGCTCGGCCACCGCGGCCGGCTCAGTTGCACTACTGATCGGAAGCATCAAATTTCACCACCAAGGGGATACTGTACCTAACCTCTGGCATTTACGGAACGCGTACCAATCGGTATTCATCTGTGATAAATTCACTAGTGTCTAGTGTAACAACAGAAATAATCCATTGGTTACTCCAAATACAATGCAACATTTTGTAAAAGGCACAGCGAGTTCAGCTGAGGCATATACTACAACAATAAGCAACTCAATCACAGCCACCTCTCGACGTAGGCTTCCTTTCTCCCCTCTCCCATTCGACGTAGTGTACTTATAGGGACACGGACTGCACAAGATGGTCTGGCTCCTATAAAACGACGGCGACCGATTTGCAATCTCATTCTGGTCAAATTGAGCTGGCGTTTCACCTATAACGTGGGGCAGCACATTGAGTAGCCGGCTGGTGGGCGCCTCTTATCCAGCCATTCTCGTTCTGACCCTGGTGCCCCTAAATCATTCGACGCGAGAGTCAGGACGGTTTCTCAATCAAGCAACGGATTATTGCTTCCTCTATTAGTGTTCGACACTAATACCGGTCTACAATGATCTCGTCGTTAACCTTTAAACCTTCATCCTTCAGATATGTACGACTTGGTTTCAACACTTACTGACGCCATATGGAAATAAATGGAGACGAAAGTAAAAAAGAAAGACAATCTCGTACTCAAAATTCTCGAAGATGGGTTTCACTTTTTATCACTTAGGCGATTTATAAATCACGAACGACAAGTTAGCAACAAGAATGAAACTGCAGAAGGAAAGATTAAAAATGTTAAGGGCCGCAAACTGTGCGGGTAAAAGTAAGTTGTACCTAGGAGTAGCGCTACGTGGAAAAGATAAGCTACCGAGCACCAAACTACACTCCTGGAAATGGAAAAAAGAACACATTGACACCGGTGTGTCAGACCCACCATACTTGCTCCGGACACTGCGAGAGGGCTGTACAAGCAATGATCACACGCACGGCACAGCGGACACACCAGGAACCGCGGTGTTGGCCGTCGAATGGCGCTAGCTGCGCAGCATTTGTGCACCGCTGCCGTCAGTGTCAGCCAGTTTGCCATGGCATACGGAGCTCCATCGCAGTCTTTAACACTTGTAGCATGCCGCGACAGCGTGGACGTAAACCGTATGTGCAGTTGACGGACTCTGAGCGAGGGCGTATAGTGGGCATGCGGGAGGCCGGGTGGACGTACCGCCGAATTGCTCAACACGTGGGGCGTGAGGTCTCCACAGTACATCGATGTTGTCGCCAGTGGTCGGCGGAAGGTGCACGTGCCCGTCGACCTGGGACCGGACCGCAGCGACGCACGGATGCACGCCAAGACCGTAGGATCCTACGCAGTGCCGTAGGGGACCGCACCGCCACTTCCCAGCAAATTAGGGACACTGTTGCCCCTGGGGTATCGGCGAGGACCATTCGCAACCGTCTCCATGAAGCTGGGCTACGGTCCCGCACACCGTTAGGCCGTCATCCGCTCACGGCCCAACATCGTGCAGCCCGCCTCCAGTGGTGTCGCGACAGGCGTGAATGGAGGGACAAATGGAGACGTGTCGTCTTCAGCGATGAGAGTCGCTTCTGCCTTGGTGCCAATGATGGTCGTATGCGTGTTTGGAGCCCGTGCAGATGAGCGCCACAATCAGGACTGCATACGACCGAGGCACACAGGGCCAACACCCGGCATCATGGTGTGGGGAGCGATCTCCTACACTGGCCGTACACCACTGGTGATCGTCAAGGGGACACTGAATAGTGCACGGTACATCCAAACCGTCATCGAACCCATCGTTCTACCATTCCTAGACCGGCAAGGGAACTTGCTGTTCCAACAGGACAATGCACGTCCGCATGTATCCCGTGCCACCCAACGTGCTCTAGAAGGTGTAAGTCAACTACCCTGGCCAGCAAGATCTCCGGATCTGTCCCCCATTGAGCATGTTTGGGACTGGATGAAGCGTCGTCTCACGCGGTCTGCACGTCCAGCACAAACGCTGGTCCAACTGAGGCGCCAGGTGGAAATGGCATGGCAAGCCGTTCCACAGGACTACATCCAGCATCTCTACGATCGTCTCCATGGGAGAATAGCAGCCTGCATTGCTGCGAAAGTTGAATATACACTGTAGTAGTGCCGACATTGTGCATGCTCTGTTGCCTGTGTCTATGTGCCTGTGGTTCTGTCAGTGTGATCATGTGATGTATCTGACCCCAGGAATGTGTCAATAAAGTTTCCCCTTCCTGGGACAATGAATTCACGGTGTTCTTATTTCAATTTCCAGGAGTGTAGTTCTAAAATGAAACAAACCAATTGCCTTGTAACAATAACCATATAATAATCAGAAATGAGGAACACTCGTTGCAAAATGGGAACGAATGTAGTACCTAGTCATTAAGAGTGTAAAAAATGGTCGAGAAAGGGAGAAAGAAACAAATAACCACAACAGAAGCAGCCAGTGTCTCGGAAGTAAGATTATATAAAAGTGGCGAAGAAAGAAGGATAAAATGTAATTATCACAATTATCTTCAACAAAAGAATATTATGACTGCCATCATGTGCCTGTAAGTCAGGCTACAATTCCTGAAACATTACAAATGAAACACATATTCGTCATTTTGGGATCAGCAAGACAGACGAAATGTAAGGCATTAGAAATGTGAAGTTACAGAACCACGTCAATGTTAATATTATTAATGGAATATTTAAAATTATCATATTTTCATCAACACTGCACATCTTACTATTACATTAATAAGTAAGCTTCAGGTTTCGATAATGTATTATGATTTCTTACAATATTTAAATCTAGAGAGAAAGGGGTACGCTGTTGCTGTTGTTATTCCTGTGTCCTTGTTATTGTTGTAGGAAGAAATAGCGAAGTTGCGAGCAGTTGATTGGTGATTTGCGCTTAAATGTCGATAGGGCAGAAGGGTTTATCAAAGTCAGTGGGGGCTTAAGGTAGACAATGTGAACGTCGGGCTTCTCCTGGGACGAGAAATCTAAGGTGCTAGCATCAGTCTCACAATAAAGGAAATGTACGCTCTGGGAGACACCTGAAAGTAATAGCACAGTTAACAACGTGAGTGCAAGTCCACTGTAGAACAATTATAAATTATTCGGAGAGACAGTCAACAGGTGCAGTTACCAATATCAAGAACGAATGTCATTTCACAAAAGCGTTCACGGTGGATATTGTGCAAACTGAATCCTCGCATATAGAGATTTGCCTTGAGATCAATTCGCATTATGACATGCTTTTATGGTCTGTTGTAACGATATAAAATAAGATATACAATCACATATCCCCATTGACATAGGCTGCCTGTTAAGAACTGAATTTTATGTCATTCTAAACATGTTGCGAGCATTTGTTATCTCCCGGAGAAATTTTGCACGGCACTTGGGTTGGAGCATGGTGAATATTATTGCTACAGCCTATATTGATGTAAGATCAAAACGTGTCGCTTTTTCAATACAAGGCACTACTAAAATGTCATGCGAACATTTGGAAGAAGCTGTATCGATTACTACCTAGTCCAACATCGGCTGCACACAACATCTTCGCCGGCCGGTGTGGCCGAGCGGTTCTAGGCTACGGTCGTAGGTTCGAATCCTGCCTCGGACATGGATATGTGTGATGTCCTTAGGTTAGTTAGGTTTAAGTAGTTCTAAGTTCTAGGGGACTGATGACCTCAGATGTTAAGCCCCATAGTGCTCAGAGTCATTTGAACCACAACATCTTCAGCTCTATTGTCGGGTTTGTCTTTGAGTTATTTCTTCCTGCGGAGTTTCATCAAGAGCAACATTCGCATGTTCCCGATTGAAAAGACAATGCCAGACTTGAAAAGACATAGTGTCTCAGATAATGAGAACTTAAGAGGGTTGGACATGAATTAGACTACCTACACAGGATGTCTGTCTTATTAAACATGGGTTTCATGTTGAGACAGTGTAAGATATGTCGAATTTAGAATTCCCGTTATTAAGATACCCGTGATATTACGCATTTATGTAGTCTCAGAGAGGGTATAGCCTTACGAATTCGTCCAATAGTTTGGAGTCACGCTAAGTTAAGAGAACAGTAATATCTGAATAGAAAGAATATTATAATAGGTGGGGCAAATATTTTACCAGCTGAAGAAGCTTGCTGTGAGACTTGCTGAAACATCTATATAACAGGCGTGGCTATAAAATAAGGGGACTACTGCTGTAGAACATTTCATTTCAAAACCATGTATATTCAGTTATTGTCTCCCTCAACATACTTCGTTACTCTGTCCCCAGAACGCTCCATGCGAATTTTCCATTGATGGAGACAGAACCAGAAGTCTTCCTTCGTGAGCTCCTTGATGATGCGTACCGATTTTTCTTTTACTGCTTCAACAGACTGAAATCTGGTTCCTTTTAATGCACATTTGACCTTGGAGAACAGACAAAAGTCACGTGTTGCTACGCCAGACGAGCAATGTGGGTGTTCTAACACTGCCATACTGTACTTCGCTAGGAACCTCTTAACAGACAACACTGCATGAGTCGGTACGTTGTCTTGAAGCGGAGTCCATGTCTTGTTCTTCCACAATTCATGTCCCTTTTTTTCTTATTTTCACATGGAGTTGAGAAAGAACCTTAAGGTAATAATGTTGATTCATAGTCTAACGTTCAGGAACCCACTGAATGTACAAAGTTCCATGAATATCGAAGGAAAAAACAAAAAAAGGTATCACCGTTGCTTTGAATCTTGATTTGCTCATTCAAGCTTTTTTCGTTATCGGTGAAGTCGGGCCCTTCCAGTGCATGGACTGGCGCTTAGTTTTTGGATCATAAGTGAGACACCAAGAATCATATTTCAGTAACAGGATGATTCTCAGTGGTACTGAAAGTGTCAGTACAAACATTTTCACGAGCTTCTTTTTGGGCGATCGTGGGAATTTTCGGCACCAGTTTCACACAGACATTTCTCACCTTAAACTGGTTATGTAAATTTGCATTACGCATTCTTTGTCAATTGCGACAGTTTCAAAGGAGCGATTTAATACTCAACCGACTGTCAAAAAGAGTCAGATTACCTACTTTTTCGAAATTTCCACCCGTTTTTGAAGGTGATGGGCGTCTCGGGGATAAATCATATTCAGCGACTTCTCGGCCACGGTGGGAACGCGTGAATCACTCAAAAATACGCGTACGTGATAAACCGTACACTTCTCTTAGTAAAAGATAGGTTTCAGTAGCATTTTTTCCAATTTTTACGTGAAATTTCAGGACAATTCTTTGATCTGTTATCACACTTCTCATTTTTTTCCGGTAAGACAAAATAAGGCTCTTACACAATCGAAGGCCATGGACAAACTGATTTCTCTACATACACCAGAGATTCCACATTCGACTGTGAAGGCTTCACCCATCACAGTTACTGGTCGTTCATCTTTGACGCATCGCACTTACTCTCTGACAGCATGAGTTCGCTTATTTCATACCACATCTCACAGATACTCCGGAAGCCACTGTGTAGTGACCGATACATGGTAGTAATATCAGCGACTTTCCTTCCTATTCCATTTGCATACTCAGCGAGGAAGAAATGTATGTCTGTGTACCTCTGCACGTGTCCGACAACTTACACGCTATTCTCATGATTTCCACCCGTGATATACGATGGTGATAACAGAATTATCGGACGTCTTCCTCGAATACTAATTCTTTATATTTAACCAACAGAGATTCACGAGAACAACATTGCCTTTCTTGCAGAGATTTCCATTTAAGTTCCCCGAGCAGCTCTGTTACCCTTTCGAATAGACTACACCGCTCGCCTTTGTAATCGTTTAATGTCTGCTGTCATAACCACGTACTCTAGAGAATTTATCGCATTAGCTGATGTTACTTCCACTTCCGTTGAACATCTGTTATCCAATAAAAAATAAATTTGCACAGTCAAAAATTCATGAAAGCAGTCGCATGCTTGCGTAGACACCCCGTAGGATTGCATCTTTGTTATTAGTCGAAGATGCGATTACTGTGCCAAACGCCTTTCAGAAAGACTTCAATCTACCTGTTCCCTTGCACCTACTGTTTGCAGAATATCATGAATGACTATACCAAGCTGTGTTTTGCATACGAGGTTTCTCTTGAAGCCGCGCTGATTCTAAGAAAGAAGTTTCCGTTTCTCCAGGAATGTCATGATATTAGAACCTGCTGTACGTTACACGATCATGTAACGTGTGTGATATTAGTTTGTAATTCGAGGATCCGTTCTTTTACTTTTTTGTTAAATTTTAGTGACCTTTGATTATCCCCAGTCACGCAAGAATATTTTCTCGGCCCAAGAGATCCAATTTGGTTGATAGTGAAACTGCGAACTGTTACGATTTGTAACATAGCTTAAATTATTGGGTTAGTAAGCTTTTAAATCATTCTGTATTCCAGTGCGAGGCAGTAATGACGTAAGGACTTACCTTAGAAGATAGGCTGAAGGAAGACATACCTACATTTATAGCATTTATAAATTTAGAGAAAGCGTTTGACAATACTGAATTTATTATATTCATGGAAATTATGAAGATAGCAGGAATAAAATAGAGGGAGCGAAAGGCTCTCTGTAGCTTGTACAGAGACAAGACTTAAGCAAAAGGAGCCACAGGACTTGAAAAGGAAGCAACAACTGAGAAGGTCGTAAGATAAGTACGTGTAGCCTATCCTCGCTGTTATTCAATCTGCATACGGAAGAAGCGGAAAGGGAAAACAAGGTGAAGCTTAAAAAGCAAATTATAACTTAGAGGTAATGATTAATAACTTTGAAGTTTGCCTATGACGTTGTAATTCCTTCAGAGACGGCAGATGACTAAGGAGATCAGCTGAACAAGTTTATAGTGTCTTTAAAAAGGTTGTTAGATGAGTACCGATAAAACTAAAAGTAAGGTTGTCAGATTAAATCAGAGGGTACCAATTTAGATTAGTAAATGGAATAATAAAAGTAGTAAGCTCTAAATGAATTTTGCTATTTGGGAATAAATGAATTTCTAAAAAAAAAAATTAATTTTAATATCGAATGTAAATTTAAGTGTTACGAAGTCTTTTCTGAGAATGTTTGTATGGAATGTAACCCTGTACAGTAGCGAAATGTTGTCGCTAAAGTTAAGGCAAGAAGCGAAAAGAAACTTTTATCATAAAACAGCACTCTGAAGATAAATGGCTAGATCGAATAGCTCTTGAGAAGGTACGAATAGAATTGGAAAAAAATGTGTGGCACAAGTAAACTAAACGAAGGGATCGGATGATGCTACACGTTCTGAGGCATCAGTCTGGTAGTGGAAGGAAGTCGAGAGGAATATACGATGCTAGCTTTCGTCTTTGACTAGCGATGTAATGGTAATGATTGCTTGACGTCACTTCTTATCGCACTCGTGAGTTGCATTACTTTCTAGCGCTGTTTGTGTCATATTTTCGTTGGTTTCGAGAGAAATTAAATGTTTAATGTCTGCTGTGTTTGAGGAACACTATCTCCTCTGTTTCGGAGGCAATTATAATATTCTGTCGATTTAACATTCTTCTTTATGATAATTTTTCCTTCTTTCAGCTGTTTATCCTGTTCCCAGACACTGGTGTAGGGCTTTTCTTACGGAATTCGATTTGCGTTTTTTTTCCGGTAAACAGTTAAAGTTCTTGTGTGACAAGCTTTTCAACTTCCTACTAATACCCACAAATTTGCGTTATCGTGTGTCGTAAATTCCACTTGAATTTCAAAGCTAACTTATATTTTCCAATACTGGCCCCTATTTATTTACGATAAATAATTTCTTAGTTGTTACTGTGTGTCGTTATGCTGCAGAGCTGCAGAGCTCCCTTTTACGGTACTCGATTCGTTTTCTTGCAAACAAATGTTTCCCTAATTAACATGTGATTCATCATACATGCCATAATTCGAAATATTTTTTCCCAATGGAGTAAATTCACGTTATCAAGGGGTGTTCTGTTTATTTTTCAAAATATTTCAATGGTATGTCATTGCCGTCGCCATGTTGTTTATATCGGTTTCCGCTTGTTTACTACATAACTGCTGAAAACCAACTACTAGTACTGTAAACCACTCTTTATCAATAGGAAGAAGTGTGTGTGTGTGTGTGTGTGTGTGTGTGTGTGTGTGTGTGTGTGTGTGCGTGCAGGGGAAAGAGATGAAGAGGTTTACACAAGTTCTACTTGCATGGAGGCCTGCATCAACCGATCTTCGGACTGAACAGCACAACAACAAACTGTAGGAATATGTGCGAAGTGTAAAAAGGCACAGTACAAAAAAATGGAGCGGAACCACAAAGCAGCTGAAATACTGAGGAGTGCAATATGAAAGATAAGCCGTGGACGGGAGTTGCCCATATTTGGTATTGCAGCGCAAGTTTCCTAGACAGCCTCAGAAACATTTGCGCCGTTCCCGGTACTAGCGCCAGTGGAGCAGCCGGCGGCCCGCTGTAAGTTTGGGTCTTCCAGTTTTCTCGGCTGCGCGCGGCCCCAGATAGTCGCTTCCCGGACGCAGATAGGGTGGCGTGCGCCGCCTTCCGGTCGCTGGCCGTTGACCCGGTTAGCGTACGTGCCCGCTGCACCGCACACCTTGGCCCTCCCCCAAAACAATGCGTACGTGACTCTGCACCCCGCAACCTATCTGCGTGGGAGCTGGGAGCTGCTGCCGACATACACGGCCCAGCTCGCCTCTAGGTAACGGCAACAGGCGCTGGCGCCTCTGCTCCGTCTTACTTGTTCCCCTTGCTCTAGTTGACAGATCGCCAACAACCGAGCACTATTTCTTTCTCGTTTGTTTCCTTCTTTGAGGTTTGTTAACTTCTATGTTCCTAGCAGGACGTTAAATATCATAGAGGATTGTTCCGCATACTCTGTCTTTGCTATACGACATATAGTGATACATGTTTCGCGAATTATGTTTTACGAATTCAACAAGTAGTTAATTGGTTTAGGCACGGTGGTTTGGGTCAGTATCTACATCAACATAGATACACCGCAGGCCACCAAACGGCGCATGGCGGAGGGTACCCTGCACCCCTACTAGTCATTTCCTTTCCTGCTCCACCCGAAGCGAGGAACGACTGTCTAAATGCCTCTCTATAACCATTAATTCCTCGTCTCTTATCTTCGCAGTCCTCACGCCCAGTATACACCGATCAGCCAGAATATTATGACCGCCTAACTAATGGTCAGTATGTCCACCTTTGGCACGGATAACAGCGGCGACGCGCCGTGAAATGCAAGCAATAAGGCCCTGGTATGTCGCCGGAGGCAGCTGGTACCACATCTGCCGGCACAAGTTAACGTCGATATGCAGCAGTATTTTGGAATAAATATTGTGTTCGTCCGCAGCTCGTGGTCGTGCGGTAACGTTCTCGCTTCCCGCGCCCGGGTTCCCGGGTTCGATTCCCGGCGGGGGCAGGGATTTTCTCTGCTTCGTGATGACTGGGTGTTGTGTGATGTCCTTAGGTTAGTTAGGTTTAAGTAGTTCTAAGTTCTAGGGGACTGATGACCATAGATGTTAAGTCCCATAGTGCTCAAAGCCATTTGAACCATTTTTTATATTGTATTCAAACATTATGAATTACCTCGAAGAAAACTGTCTATTGACACACAGTCAGCATGGGTTTAGAAAACATCGTCCCTGTGAAACACAACTAGTTCTTTATTCGCGTGTAGTGTTGAGTGCTATTGACAAGGGATTTCAGATTGATTCCGTGTTTCTGGATTTCCGGAAGGCTTTTGACACTGTACTACACAAGCGGCTCGTAGGAACATTCCGGGCTTATGGAATATCGTCTCAGTTATGGGTATGGATTTGTGATCTCCTGTCAGAGAGGTCACAGTTCGTAGTAATTGAATAAAACAGAAGTGACGTCTGACGTTCACCAAGGTACTGTTATAGGCCCTTTGCTGTTCCTTATCTATATAAACGAGTTGGGAGACAATCTGAGCAGCCGTCTTCGGTTGTTTGCAGATGACGCTGTCGTTTATCGACTAATAAGGTCATCAGAAAATCGAAAGAAATTCCAAAACGATTTAGAAACGATATCTGAATGGTGCGAATATTGGCAGTTGACCCTAAATAACGAAAAGTGTGAGGTCATCCAGATGAGTGCTAAAAGGAACTCGTTAAACTTCGGTTACAGGCTAAATCAGTCTAATCTAAAAGCCGTAAATTTAACTAAATACCTAGGTATTACAATTACGAACATCTTAAATTGGAAGGAACACATAGAAAATGTTGTGGAGAAGGCTAACCAAAGACTGCGTTTTATTGGCAGGACACGTAGAAAATGTAACGGACCACTAGGGAGACTGCCTACACTACGTTTGTCCTTCCTCTTTTAGAATACTGTTGCGCGGTGTGAGACCCTTACCAGATAGGACTGACGGAGTACATCGAAAAAGTTCAAAGAAAGGCAGCGTTTTGTATTATCGCGAAATATGGGGGAGAGTGTCACAGAAATTATACAGGATTTGGGTTGGAAATGATTAAAAGAAAGGCGTTTTTCGTTGCGACGGAATCTTCACACGAAATTCCAATCACCAACTTTCTCCTCCGAATGTGAAAATATTTTGTGACACCGACCTACATAGGGAGGAACGATCACCACGATAAAATAAGGGAAATCAGAGCTCGTACGGAAAGCTATAGGTGTTCTTTCTTTCTGCGTGCTATACGAGATGGGAATAATACAGAATTGTGAAGGTGGTTCGATGAACCCTCTTCCAGGCACTTAAATGTGATTTGCAGAGTATCCATTTAGATGTAGAAGTTACTTAATTTCCGTAAGCTCCGGGGAGGGGGCCATGAACTCTGACGCCACGTTCAGTCGGATACCAGACGTGTTCCATTGTGTTCAGCACGTCAATTGGAACTCGCCACTGCATTCGTCGAACCACTCTGTCACACTTCTTCCCTTGTGACATGGCGTGTTATCTTCCTGAAAAATGTTGCTGCCTTCGGGGAACATGATCGTCATGAAGGGGTGTACGTGGTCTGCAAGCAATGTACGATACTCCTTGGCCGTCATGGTGCCTTGCACGCGCTCCTCTGGACACATGGATGCCCACGTGAATGTTCCCCAGAGCATAATGGAGGCGCCGCTAGACTGTTTCCTTCCGTAGCAGAGGCGACAAGAAGCTGTTGCCCTGGAAGACAACGGATTCGTGTCCTCCCAGCGGCATGAGGAAGGAGATATCAGGGTTCGTCAGACCATGCACAAACGTCCAGTGCCAATGGTCACTTGCTCATTTCAGTTGTACTTGCCGACGTCCTGGTGCTAACTTTGGCTCACGCATGGGTCGTCGGCTGTGCAAGCCCATCGTTGAGAGTGTCCGGTGCACTGTGGGTTCAGACGCACTTGTATTCTGCCCAGAGTTAAAGTCTGACGTGTTATGGGCTACCAGATATATCTGATGAGAACACATAAACATTCAATGAGTCACAGTTTAGTGTACTACTGTTTGAAGCAATATATAATTTGGCTGTCAGTGGATGAAATCCTGTGAACAAAGATATAAAAGCAAAGACTGGCTATCAAGTAGCATTAGAAACCGAGAATGGCAAACAAACACAGTGGTAAAGTGAAGTTTACACAGGCTGAGTGGGATGATCTATGTCGTGTGACGCTGTACATCGATGCTCAGATGACAACAGAGTATGACCCATCTCATTCTCCACCTCTAGACATCGCCCTACTAGGCCTTAAGGTTTTCATATAGAGATCTATTGGATTGAAAGACTCCAGGTAGGATCTGGAGACTCCTCCACTTACCTACATCGTGCAAGTGTTAGAAACTTATGTGATAGAGGGACTGTGCTATCACTTGTGTTAGACATACTGAGTTGATGGCAGCCATATGTTAGAGTTGTATTCAATGATGTGTGTTTTCTGCATTAGCACAGTGTACATATGAACCACTTAGAGCAGTGTATATATTCATGCATCCACACAGTACCTAAGTGTGCACCTGTTGCTCCTATAAGTATTAAATCCATACACGTTGAATTTACAAATGGAATGCCGAACTATCTTGTTGATCCCATTGGCCTGAACGCTCTAAAAGCTGAATTTTAGAGCATATAAAAACAGTTTTTTGGAAAATATTGTATCAGTGAAAGATAAATTACTGCACCAGATGTATGATGTACAACATCACTTTCTTTTATTTTCTCATTCAAATGTAAGATAAAGATACGAAAGATAATGAAAGAAATGAAACTGCACATGCAATACACGCAGTACATCACCAACTCCAGGACCTGTGTGTATCCCTTTTAAGGCAGTGTGACATCATTTGCACTGTCATCAGGTTTAATATTATACATAAAAAATACTACGATCGACAGCATGGAATGAACTACTCAGTAGATTGTTGATTTATAAAGGTTGACATGCAAACTAAATAGCAGTGTTTGTGAGATTACCCCACGTGACATCAGCAGTCACTGAAAAAGCATCTCTAGCGCTACCTTATCAGCACCTGAAACCTGAGAGCATGTGAAGAAGAAGAACTTCTTATTACTAACGTCTCGAAATAAATGGATATGGAGACCAAAGAAATAATTTTGATTAGGTGGAGGTCAGTTGAGGGCCTGCAATCAACCTGTCTGCACCTTAGATACACTGCACATACACCTGGACCTATGGTCTGAGGTGCGATTTCATACGATAGTGGGCGCACTCAAAGGTTATGTCATGCACCCAGACTACAACTTTGTGCGTAAATATGGTGATTCGACCTATTGTGCTCTCATTCATGAAAAACATTCAAGGGAACGTTTTCCAGCAGGATAACGCTCGCCCACATACCGCTGTTGTAACACAACGTGCTCTACAGCGTGTCGACACGTTGCTTAGGTCATCGGTTCCTAGACTTGCACACAAGCTGACTTATGCTAAGAGCAACACACACACCCAAGCCCGAGGGAGGACTCGAACCTCCGGCGGGAGGAGCCTCTCAGCCCGTGGCATGACGCCTCAAACCGCGCGGCCACTGCGCGCGGCTCGACACGTTGCCTTGACACACTCATCACCAGGTCTGTCTCCAGTCAAGCACACACGGGACGCCATCAGACGACAACTCCAGTGTCATCCATAAACAGCATTAAGCGTTTGTACATTGACTGACCACCTGCAACAGGCACAAACTGAAATTCAGTACCTGTACAACACAATGCATGTTTGTTTGGATGCTTACATTTAACTTTCTGGCCGTCACACCAGTTATTATTGCACCATCGTGTCACGTTTCCAATGGCTTATCTCGCATGCACATTAACCTGTGATCTTGCAAAGTTAATCACTTAAATATGTTACCTAGAAAAATGTATTCGTGTAATTTCGTGACATTTTTTCCACCAGTGTATATATGGAAACAGAATCATTACCAAACTAGTTAAGCTAGAGTGACTGTGCATTTTAAGAAAAACACATACCTTGAGAAAAATGATTTTATTGGATCACTCTATACCCATCGCAGCAGGGTTTAACAAACACTTACGTGAAAAAATATTTCATTACTTAGCATATTTGTTCACAATTAATAAAGTCTAAAATATGCACAGTATATAAAAATGTACGTGACAGTCAATTTATGTAATGCAGAAAAGATGGCAGAGTTCCCACTTTGTTCAACTACCCAAAATATAACATATAGTCACATGGTGTTTCATGGATGTTTTAATATCATCTATATAATTTCTAACCTTCGCAAGAAGACCTAACAAACACATGTTCAACCCATGGAAATACGCTTCCTTCCTGGCCCTCACCACGATGGAATCTCCCCCAAAACTGTCAGGTAACATATTTCATTTTGTTATACTTACCCCTTTGATCAATCTCACAGACAATATTCAGTGAAGGCCTAGCTATTTGCTTCTCATTTTATTAGAGCGAGAGTCTCGTGCTTCTTTTTTTCTACAGAGCAGAAAGCTCTTGCTTGTTGTCTAGGATGATATAGCGAGTATATTTAAAGGATCGGGGAGCGTCATGAAGGTGTCTGAGCTAAAATCCTTTATATTTATTTCAGGGTACATGGGCTTGGTAGTTTCCACCAACAGATCGACTGTGTTATCTTGTGGTAATTTTGAGATACCTCATACAGAGTATAGTTCTATAGTAGATATTGAACCTGATTGCCAGGAACACATCACAAGTCATCTATATCAACTTCAGTTCCAAGAATGTGGCGCCGTCAGCCTGTTCAAATGGTTCAAATGGCTCTGAGTACTATGGGACTTAACTTCTAAGGTCATCAGTCCCCTAGAACTTAGAACTACGTAAACCTAACTAACCTAAGGACATCACACACATCCATGCCCGAGGCAGGTTTCGAACCTGCAACCATAGCGGCCTCGCGGTTCCAGACTGTAGCGCCTAGAACCGCTCGGCCCCTTCGGCCGGCTCGTCAGCCTAGCTTAGTATTTGTAGCCATCAAATGTCTTCTTTTTATGTATGTGGTAAACACTGGATGACCATTATTCTTACTGGATGACACCACTTTTGGTCACGTAGGTTCGAAAAGGGGATCGCTACTCTTGCAACTACCTGATATACATGTGCTTGACACAGTGCCTCCTTTGGACGCCTGTATCATTACTAGCGTGATAGGTAGACTTCTCCTTTGCATCACTGGAATTACTGTCACTAGGCATTTCCAAATTGTTGTGACACATTTGGCAGTCATTGTAACTGATGCTGCCGATTCCTGTCTCCTAAATGTTTGCTTAAAGCCGACCCCTGTGAGCCACCGAGTTCTTCAAGTGACTTGCGAGTGAAAATCTTCAACATCAACGACAGAACTTTGGAGATCGACACATAGAGCCGAAGGCCGCCAGCGTCCACAGGTCGAAGGTTGCCCAGTGACGTAACAGCTGCCACCCAACGCTTCACTGTGGTGGCGAAACCACAGGTCTAGTGCATACTGGCTCTCTTCTGCTGATGAGGCTGCTGCTCGGCCGTACCAGCTGTGGCACAGCGCTTTGCACACATGAAAAGAATTGCCAAGGCTCTCCATGTTCTGGAATAGCACCCCAGCATTGATCGTAAATAGGAGATCCAGTCTGAAACTCAGGTGCAGGTACTTGAACAAATGAAATGATACAGTTTTTGAGACTTTGCTGGTATGATACAGATCTCATTTTATGTGTAGAGATTGAAGTGGCGAGTGAAAATTTGTACCAAGGTCGGGAATCGAACACAGGTCTCCTGCTCACTAGGCAGGTGCGCTAGCCACTAAGCGAAAAAAACTTCAATTTTGATTGTGTGACAGCGGTTTGACTGGCCCAAATCATTTAAAATCAATGGCGGTATGTTTTATTTTTTTATTTTTATTGTTATCTTTTTTTTTAAGGGTGCTGCTGATTTCTTTCTCCATACTTCGCCAATCTAAGCATGTGTTCCATCTCAAATGGCCGTGTCGTCGGTTAAAAGTTAAACAGTAATCTTCCTTATTTCCATCTTCCTCAACTTCTTTCCTCACATAGACGACTGTGACAGATACCAGTCGACCTCTGACACGGTGCCGGGTTACATACCGTACTGACCCGAAAATGAGCAGCATTTTATCAAAATTTCATTCTCTAAAAGGCAGGATGCAGCTTATATCCGCTAGCTTCTCTTTTTACAAACAGTTGGTGTACGAAAATTAAGCTCATTTTTAACAACACAACTAGCGTCTGTAGCTGAAACTGGCGACAAGACATTTTGTTATGCAACAGTGCAAACTTTTACCGGTGCTTTATTTTCATTGAGTTTGTATAAGTCTACCAGTATTGTTTCGTTAGCTTATACTTCAGTTTTAGTTGGATACTGGTAATAAAGTCTGATTTATGATGATATGAATGATCATTTAGAGCTAAAAGCGTCATCAGGCCAAGGAACGCGGCGTAGTTACATTGTAAGTTTCAGACTCACAGTTATGCGATATGCTAAAACCACTACCAACAGAGAGGCCAGAAGAAAGCGTGGACTGGACGAATCTAAAGTCGGTATATTGGGTTGCTTCAGAAGAAAGATGGAAGAAGGTTGTTTCAACGAGAAAGTCGTTCAGAGGACCGAAATGTGGTAATCATCCAGAACTTGAAGGTGAGGTTCTTTCCTATGTCCAAGATCAGAGAAAAAATAGGATGCTTATCTCAGGAGAAATTATCCAGCTGAAGGCCTTGCAAATCGGAAAAGTCTTAAGCGTACCACAACGACAATTACGTGTTAGTATGATTGGTGTCGTCGGTTTATGCAGAGAAATGGCCTTGCTTTTGGACGAAGTACTACACTAGCAAGGAGAATGCCAGCAGATTTAGAGGGGAAGCAGATCAACTTCCAGCGTTACGTCATTCAGTTGCGTATGTGACACTCATAGCCTTTTCATCAGACTGGCAATGCTCTCGGAGCGCCAATATTTTTTGACACGTAGCTAAATACGACAGTAAACATAAAAGGGGCAAACAATATCTCACTAAAAGAATACGGGAATGAAAAAATAGAATAACTGTGATGCTAGATGCCGCAGCCCATGTGGGGAAGCTATCTGCTTACGCCATTCTGAAGAGAAAATCCATGCCCAAAGAAAACTTTCCTATGGGCTTAGTTATTCGCTGGCAATAAAAGAGCTGGATGGCAACGCAACTGATGGTTGACTGGTTGTCTGCTATTTGGACTCGCAGACCTGAGGACTGATTGCTAAGAGAGCCACGCTAGCTTTGGTCGCTATTAGGATATATCTAACTGCTGAAGTAAAAGATTAACGTGCTGCACAAAAGTCAGATCTTGACGTAAAACCTAGAGGAATGGCTTCAAAACTAAAGGTACTACATGCTACATCTAGATCATACTCCGCAAGCCACCTAATGGTGTGTGGCAGAGGATACTTTTAGTACCACTATCTGATCCCTCCAACCCTGTTATACTCGCGAATAGTGCGTGGGAAGAATGATTGTCAGTAAGCCTCTGTATTGGCTCTACTTTCTCGAATTTTCTCCTCGTGGTCAATACGTGAGATGTATGTAAGAGGTCCGACTGCTCCTGAAAAGTGCTGTCCCGAAATTTCAATAGTAAATCTCTCTGTGATGCACAACACCTCTCTTGTAACGTCTGCCAGTGGAATTTGTTCAGCATCTCCGTAACGCTCTCTCGCCAGCTAAACGATCCCGTGACGAATCGCGCCGCTCCTAGTTGGATCTTCTCTATTTCCTCTATGAGTCCTATCTGATAGGGATCGCAGATAGATGAACAATACTCAAGAATCGGGCGACAAGAGCCTTATAAGCCACTTCCTTCGTGGATGAGTTACATTTCCTTAAGATTCTTCCGATGAATCTGGGTTTGGTGTTTGCTTTTCCCACTATCTGTTTTATATGGACATTCCACTAAAGGTCTCTCTGGATAGTTACGCCTAGATGTTTTACGGCAGACGCTGTCTCCAGAAGTTTGTCATTAATAGTTTAGCTGTATAGTAGTGGATTTCTTTTAGTATGTATGCGCAATATGTTCCATTTATTTACGTTCAGGGTCAACTGCCAGAGCCTGCACCATTCTTTAATTCTCTGCAAGTCGTTCTGCAAATTCTTTCTATCTTCTCGCGTTGATACTTTGGTATAGACATAACAAATCGTTCAGGGACAACCTTTGAAAAATGTGTTCAGTTTGGCACCCGGAAGAAGACTATGACCTCACACCGTCTGGTAAGATTAAGAAGTCGCTAGTCACCCTTTAGTGCCAGTGGATTCTTGCTTTATGGTCCTCAATATCACCAGAGTTCCTCATCAAGAAATTCAAGAAATTCTGCATTGGATGCGCTGGATGGCACTGAAGATGACGTACTGTTCGGAAGAGAATGAAGAAAATGACAGGAGTGAGAATGAGAGTGATGAAGTGAATACCGGTACTGATAGTGATGAGAGTAAATAAGACAAAGTATACTGCCAGTCTGTTGTGTCAAACAAATGAACAAATGTATATAGTACACACCATCGTCCTACACATCAAAAAAGTTTTGCATCACCCCAGTTCCCAGAACTCCTGAAGATAGACGTTGACTGTGGATATTGTAATACACACACAGTTCCTTAGAGTGTTCAGAGATGTCATAAAGCCTACCCAAAGACGTAAACAACCATGCATGAGCAGCGCCTATTAGACGGAGGGGGTCCGACAGCCGACAGTTCCAGTTATTCCACCAGGCAGGAAGTACACGGCTCGTGTTGTCTGTAGTTCAAACACCCCTAGACGGTCAACACCGCGGTTCGATCGCGTCCGCATTGTTACTTCGTGCCAGGAAGAGCTCTCAACAAGGGAAGCGTCCAGGCGTCTCGGAGTGAACCAAAGCGATGTTTTTCGGACACGGAAGCGATCCAGAAAGACAGGAACTGTCGATGACATGCCTGACTTAGGCCACCCAATGGCTCCTACTGCTGTGGATAACCGCTACCAACAGATTATGGCTCGGAGGAACCCTGACAGCAACGCCACCATGTTGAATAATGCTTTTCGTGCAGCCACAGGACGTCGTGTTACGACTCAAACTGTGCGCAATAGGCTTAACTATGCGCAGCTTCACTTCCGAGCCGGTCTTTGTGACCGCGCGGTTCTAGGCGCTGCAGTCAGGAACCGCGCTGCAGCTACGGTCACACGTTCGAATCCTGCCTTGGACATGGATGTGTGTGATGTCCTTATAAGTTAGGTTTAAGTCGTTCTAAGTCTAGGGGACTGATGACCTCAGACGTTAAGTCCCATAGTGCTTAGAGCCATTTGAACCATTTCACTCCCGACGTCCATGGCGAGGTCCATCTTTGCAACGACGACACCATGCGGCGCGGTACAGATGGGCAACAACAGGCCGAATGGACCACTCAGGATTTGCATCACAATCTCTTCACCGATGAGTGTCGCATATGCCTTCAACCAGACAACTGACAGAGACTTGTTTGGAGGCAAACCGGTCAGGCTGAACGCCTTAGACACACTGTCCAGCGAATGCAGCAAGGTGGAGGTTCCCTGCTGTTTTGAGGTGGCATTATTTGGGGCAGATGTACGACGCTGGTGGTCATGGAAGGCGCTGTAACGGCTGTAAGATACGTGAATGCCATCCTCCAACCGATAGTGCAACAACATCGGCAGCATATTGGCGAGGAATTCATTTTCATGGACGACAATTCGCGACCCCATGGTGCACATCGTGTGAGTCACTTCCTTCAGGATAACGACATCGCTCGACTGGAGTGGCTAGCATGTTCTCCAGACATGAACCCTATCGAACGTGTCTGGGATAGATGGAAAAGTGTAGTTTATGGACTACGTGGCCCACCAACCACTCTGAAGAATCTACGCCGAATCTCCGTTGAGGAGTGGGGCAATCTAGACCAACAGTGCCTTGATGAAGTTGTGGATAGTACGCCACGACGAGTACAGGCATGCATCAATGCAAGAGGGCGTGATTCTGGGTATCAGGTACCGGTGTGTACAGCAATCTGGACCACCACCTCTGAAGGTCCCGCTGTATAGTGATACAACATGCAATGTGTGCTTTTCATGAGCAATAAAATGGGCCGGAATGATGTTTATGTTGATCTCTATTCCAATTTCCTGTACAAGTTCCGAAACTCTCCGAACCGGGGTGATGCAAAACTTTTTTTTGATGTGTGTACAAATAAATTTTTGGTAATTTTTATCCTCTCGGCCAATGTGTAGCTCATTTTTGCGCAAAATCTTTTTTTTTCCTCGAAATTTAGGGGTCTGGCTTACACGAGGTGGTGGCTTATTTACGGGTCAGTATGGTAGCTCAAATGCCCTACGTTTCATTCACATAAAAGTTTTAATCCTTATTATAGAACGTGAAAATGATGAAAATAGCAAGATACTGAGTTCTTCACTTGAAGGAGGAGAACTTTTCTCATAATTAGTTGCCTGCAAAGTACTCGCCTGGTGTTTGTTCTCTCTCCGAAGGGGACGAGGGAAGTGGGTTTGAATTTATTTTCGCCGAGGCCCCCAGCTCTCCAGCTTGTGTGGCAGAAGGGGCACTGCTGTTTATTAAAGCAGCCAACGGTGGCGGTACGATGGCACATCTACCACGGGAGGGATGAACGTTGTGAGGCATTCGACATTCACGCATTGTGAAGCACCTATGTATTCGAGAGCACCACTAGTGAGATGGTGCTCGGCTTGTGATAAGTGGGTTCTAATCTTTGACACGACATAATCCTTGCCCTACAAAATTTGAACGGCTCAAGTTTAGGCAGTGAGGCATCCGCGAATGCGGAGAAGAGAAAGAATCAGAACACGCTGTCTACCAACGCCCATTACGTATCCCTTGTAGACAGAATATTCCATTTGCAGCCTATCTGTACATGGCTGCAAGAGACCCTGAAACATGGTCTATATTTACCACCTACCAGACAAAATCACAAACACAAGGAAATGTTTGCAAAAACAGACATAATGTCTTATGGGATAACAGCAATCAGTGATTTTTATAATGTTGCTTAAAATCCGTCTTGATTGCAAAAAAAAATTTTTTTAATTATTCATATGACCGGTTTCGGTTCATTCAGAACCATCTTCAGATCTGTAAAAATAATTATACTAATTTACCATTTCACGGAAGCAAATGTTTTTCATCCTATCTAATCAACATCAAATGTACCAGAACGTACCTGATATTTCAGTTACTGGAGTAACCCGTCCAAATCCAGCAACTTTCACATGCTACGTCACATAAAATTGGTTTGCAGCGTGCACGTCATTTATATTAATTACAGCACTATTACCGACAGGTGGCGTATGGTACATTTGTTACATTCCATTTGTACATACTGTATTCAGTAGATCTTTTTATATTAAAAATATTTGGCTAAAATATGTAGATGTCAAAGTTAAAATCTGTACTTGTCAGGTTTAAAAAACAGTAAAATTATCATTTTTATACGATCTAAAAACATAGGGCGATTTATATATCTATGGTGCTGGTGTGAACTTGTTTTCCTCTACGGTCTGCTTCCGTGGTACATCTGGCGCTTTGCGTTTCTAGAATCATACGACATTCATTGCATCCAAATACTTATACGATTGCAGTTAGAAATGATTTGCGACTCGCCTGTGTTGATGGAGAATATTACAATCCAAATAAATAATTACATAACTGTGTTATAACCAGGAATAACACAATAACCTCTTCAGTCTGGTTTATTAAATCACAAATCACTTTTTAACAATTATGTTAGCCAAGCGTCTACCCAGGCTCACACTCAGTAGTAATGCATAATTAAAGTTTGGTTATACCAATGTCCAAATGTGCATGGTGGGGTGCACGTCCGGTAATTATTCCCAAGTCCAGTGAAGTTCAGTCTCTCCAAGTGAAGTCGCAAGATTTCCGCCGAGGCAGCCAGGTAACCTCGAGTGGAGCGGCGAGTCATCTCCACAAGCAGCTGGAACACGGTGTACTGCACTTCCCGATGAGAACTGTCGTTTGCGGCGGCGGCCGGGTTTATATAAGGCTTGCTAGTTAATGGAGCCGTCGGCTGGGGTCGCTGTTTTCCAGGGAAAACCAATCGCAATGTTTCCTGGCGTAGCCAATTGCTGTGTGCTGACAAAAGCGCGCGCGCTAAGGCGGCCAGCGATGGTAGCCGCGAGCCGCCCGGAGAAGTGCGGCCAACGATGTATTTCTCGGCCACGTAAGGGAGCGTGCGCGTGAAGACGGCCAGCGATGGAAGCAGCGGGCCGCCCAGAGAAGTGCGGCCAGCGATGTATTTGGCGGCCGCGTACTGGAGCGCGTTGTTCGGTGTTTGTTAGAAGTGGTGTATACCGCATACTGGTTCCCCACGCACACAAAACTAGTGGGAGTCGTTAAGTTTTACAGGACACTGTATAATAGCTAATAACCAGCCATAAAAAGATTCTAGCCTCACCTCACATACATCTATTTCAAAGACTTTTCTACAAGGGTTGTTATATACTCTGAAGGTGTTCCCTCAGGCCATGAGATTATGTCAGCACACTGCAACTGTATTTAAGGGACATAGTACCGTGGTCTTGTCAGATGTCATTAAAAAAAAAAAATAAAACACCCTTTAATACAATGCAAATCAGATTAAAAGAGTGGGAGTGTGCACACCCTGTTGAAACACCTGAAGCTACTGTTACACAAAATTCATGTCTCAAAGCTGTATTGGGTTCTTGTATTGTAAATGACAAATACAATAGACTGTAGTACTTAGGAAATTCGAACCTACACACCTTCTATATTACGAAAACGGAAACATTGGAATGCAGCTACTGACACACTCATTGACAAAAATATGGCAGACAGGTTTCAAGTCGAAAAATAACATAATATTAGAAACCGACAAGACGACCTTCATACGTATAGGCGAGGTATAAACGGGCCAAGTGCATACGAGCAGCAGTGTGAGCAAAGCACACTGAATACAGAGAGCAACCAGTAGAATGTGGAGAGCGATACTAGCCAGACATATCAGCCAGAGTATGGTACACAGCAGTTTCACCATAGCGATGGTCAAGTCAAAATTTAATAAAAACGACACATTACATGTGTTTGAAGATCCATATACGACTGACTACCACAGTGATTGCGAATGTATTTCATTATGTGGAACACTGGGCCTGGTAATGGACACAAAAAAATCTGTAATATAAGAATACGAGGGCTATCGACTTACACACTGTATCTATATGGTGGCAATTGACTCTAAATAAGTTAAAGTGTCAGATCATCTACATGAGTATCGATAATGTGGAGGAACACAAACTAAAGACTACAGCGGAACGATGGGTGTTCATGAGGAGTGTGTTATAGGATGCTCTTGTTCGCTATACACATGAATGATCTCACGGAAAGGGTGAGCAAAAATTAGGGCTCGTACGGAAGCTTATAGACAGTCGTTTTTCCCTCTCTCTGTTAGCGAACAGAACAAGAAAGGAAATGACGTAGCGGTACCCTCCGCCATGCATCGTACAGTGGGTTGTAGATATAGATGCCTAAGGCGTATTAGAGGGACTGACTACACGGCGCCTGGTAATCCTCTGCTAGAGTACTGCTGTGCGGCGTCAGATAAGATTGATGGTACTGGAAGGAGAGAAGCTCGTATTATCATGATATAGGGGAGGGAGTCTCACGGATATGATAAGCGAGTCCGGGCGGTAATCATTAAAACAAAAGTGTACTTTAGAATGTTAAAATATTTTGAACCTATGACGAAAGGAATTTAATAATAATAAAAATAAGAGAAATTGGAAAGATTTAAGTGTTCATTTTTCCCCACGTGTTGTTCGGAAATTAGCCTGCCATGCTCTGAAATGTGAATTAAAGAGTAGTAATTTAGGTGTAGAAAAATGGGTTCTATTTAAGTAGTGTAATATGAACCTGTCAAGGAACGTTAAAATGGACCATAAACACAATTGACACGATAAGTGATTGAATTGCATTATCCAAAAAGCTCTGCTGATTTACAAAATTTACATGGGGATTGGAAAATTTAATACAGAGCTGGGTTGAAGTGAAAATACATTCCAGGATAACACAATAGCCAAAATTGCATGACAGATTCACTATCATTAAAATGCCTTCTGTCATTTACAATGAATTATCTGTGGAACTAAATAGACCAATGCGTCGTTACGCAAGGCAGAACGCTGGCTACGATTCTGGCGAACTTGTGGACAACTTCAAAAGCGTCACTGATATGGCAGTCAGCACGGATATTACAGGATGCGCAGTTATGACATGTGACCAACTTGCTGTGCGTTTTGTAGTCATCCATGTTGTTTCGAACATTTTATTGACAGTCCTCACTTGCATTTAAAGTTAAGAAATATGCAGTGACATCTAGAGCACATTTTCAGGGTCTTACACAAAGGCCAATAGGGAAATCGCTTAGAGGGAACATTCCGTAAAAATACATTCTTTAATTCTGCATCAGTGTGTCTACTTTCACAGGAATGAGCAAATACACCTGAGCCGCTTCGAAGAGAGAACAATCTTTGAATTTAAACCAACTATTATCGCTTCTGAAAAAAAAGTGTACCAGTAAGACTGTAGCTTTCATTAAATGAATGTGGTGCTTTTCGAATTTGCGTTTTGTTTGCACCGGTGACAGGTAAAGCAGGAATTCTGTTCTAGCACAGCAGGTGATGCAAGCGACAGTGAGTAAGATGGTTCTGTAATCTATTCTGTAACAAACGGACTTTGACACATGGATGGCATAGCTCTGAGAATAATTCGCGATTATGGCCAATTACTGCAAGGATGTATGAACACCTGAAGCAACAAGCTGACTGCGAAACTTTACACTGTGCGAGGAAATACGTGCTAGCAGTAGCATGAAGATGGAAGCGAGGAAAAACACATACACACAGAAACACACACACACACACACACACACACACACACACACACACACACACACAGGCGATCGATAGTAAAGCATATACACTGCATTATTGTTGTTACCTACAATAGTCATGTGATTGATGTGGTTGGTAGCCGGAGTCATCACAGCTGCATGCTCGCGATCTGAAACGTTTCTGCCACTATGCCCATCTTATAAGGTGGGGAGTGCTATCTTTACAGGATGTATACGATCATGTATTATTTCCAGGACACGTCTACGGAGACGTGAGTTGCAGCCGATTATTCCACAAAAAAATTATCTGCTGCCAGACATGTCCAGGCTGCTAGCTGTAATGGTGATCACCATATTGTGATCAGCTTCTGTGCTGTGGGTGTTGCCTGTGAGATCGCTTAACTGCCGGCCAGCACAGGGTTCACGTAACATTTCATTACCACAGTGCTTTATCTACAGATGAGAGGAGAGACAGAAACGCATGGGTTTTCATGCAGAACCATGTTTGAGATAATCTTTAAAAAAATCAGTACCAGACGTCCAGTAATAAAAACAATTTATTGCGGTCTGACGTTCTATCATACGTGGTACAATTTCTGGTCTGTTATTGTTGCTGTAAAGCATCTAGTATGTTACAAATAGATGTAAGCAACATTTTTGTTGTTGTTTGGGTCTTCAGTCCAAAGACTGATTCGATAGGGTTCTCCATGCTACACTATCCTGTGCAAGCCTCATCTCCAAGTAACTACTGCAACCTACATCTCTCTGCATCTGCTTACTGTATTCATCTCCTGGTCTCTCTTTACTATTATTATCCCCGATGCTTCCTTCTAGCACTAAACTGGTGATCCCTTGATGCCTCAGAATGTGTCCTAGCAACCGATCGCTTCTTTTAGTCAGCTTGTACTACAAATTTCTCTTCTCCCCTGTTCTATTCAGTACCTTCTCATTAGTTACGTGATCTACCCATCTAATCTTCTGCGTACTTCTATAGCATCACATTTCAAAAACTTCTATTCCCTTCTTGTCTAAACAGTTTATCGTCCATGTTTCACTTCCATACATGGCTACACTCCATACAAATACTTTGAGAAAGCACTTCCGGGCACTTAAATCTATATTCGATGTTAACAAATTTCTCTTCTACAGGAACGCTTTTCTTGCCATTGCCAGTCTACATTTTATATTCTCTCTGCTTCGACCATAATCACTTACTTTGCTTTTCGAACAGAAAAACTGGTGTCTCATTTCCTAATCTAATTCTATTAGCACCGCCTGATTTAATTCGACTTCATTCTATTATCCTCTTTTTACTTCTGCTGATGTTCATCTCATAACCTCCTTTCAAGATATTGTCCAATCCGTTCAACTGCTCTTCCAGATCATTTGCTGTCTCTGACAGAATTACAATGTAATCGGCATACCTCAAAGTTTTTATTTTTCCTCCTACTCCAAATTTTTCTTTTGTTTCCTTTACTGATTGCTCAGTATACAGATTGAATAACATCGGAGATGGGCTACAACCCTGTCTCATTCCTTTCTCAACCACTGTATCCCTCTCATGCCCCTCGACTCTTATAACTGCCATCTGGTTTCTGTACAAATTGTAAATAGCCTTCGCTCCCTGTATTTGACCCCTGACACCTTCAGAATTTGAAAGACAGTATTCCAGTCAACATTGTCAAAAGCTTTCTCTAAGTCTACAAATTCTAGAAATGTAGGTTTGCCTTTCCTTAATCTATCTTCTAAGATACTTTGTAGGGTAAGTATTGCATCACGTGTTCCAACATTTCTACGGAATCGGAACTGAGCTTCCCCGAGGTCGACTTCTTCCAGTTTTTCCATTCTTCTGTAAAGGATTGGTGTTAGTATTTTGTAGCCGTGACCTATAAAACTGATAATTCCGTAATTTTCACACTTGTCAGCACCTGCTTTCTTTGGAATTGGAATTATTCTTCTTCTTGAAGTCTGAGGGCATTTCGCCTGTCTCATACGTCTTGCTCCCTAGATGAAAGAGTTTTGTCATGGCTGGCTCTCCCTAGGCTTTCAGTAATTCTAACGGAATGTTGTCTACTCCAGAGGCCTCGTTTAGACTTAGGTTTTTCAGTGCTCTGCCAAATTCTTCAGCAGTATCATATCTCCAATCTCATCTTGATCTACGTCCTCTTCCGTTTCCTTAACATTGCCTTCAAGTGCATCGTCCTTGTATAAACCCTCTATATATCCCTTCCACCTTGCTGCTTTCTCTTCTTTGTTTAGGACTGGCTTTCCATCTGAGCTCTTGATATTACTACAGGTGGTCCTCTTTTCTCCAAAGGTCTGTAGGCGACATCTATCTCACCCCTAGTGATACACTCCTGGAAATTGAAATAAGAACACCGTGAATTCATTGTCCCAGGAAGGGGAAACTTTATTGACACATTCCTGGGGTCAGATACATCACATGATCACACTGACAGAACCACAGGCACATAGACACAGGCAACAGAGCATGCACAATGTCGGCACTAGTACAGTGTATATCCACCTTTCGCAGCAATGCAGGCTGCTATTCTCCCATGGAGACGATCGTAGAGATGCTGGATGTAGTCCTGTGGAACGGCTTGCCATGCCATTTCCACCTGGCGCCTCAGTTGGACCAGCGTTCGTGCTGGACGTGCAGACCGCGTGAGACGACGCTTCATCCAGCCCAAAACATGCTCAATGGGGGACAGATCCGGAGATCTTGCTGGCCAGGGTAGTTGACTTACACCTTCTAGAGCACGTTGGGTGGCACGGGATACATGCGGACGTGCATTGTCCTGTTGGAACAGCAAGTTCCCTTGCCGGTCTAGGAATGGTAGAACGATGGGTTCGATGACGGTTTGGATGTACTGTGCACTATTCAGTGTCCCCTCGACGATCACCAGTGGTGTACGGCCAGTGTAGGAGATCGCTCCCCACACCATGATGCTGGGTGTTGGCCCTGTGTGCCTCGGTCGTATGCAGTCCTGATTGTGGCACTCACCTGCACGGCGCCAAACACGCATACGACCATCATTGGCACCAAGGCAGAAGCGACTCTCATCGCTGAAGACGACACGTCTCCATTCGTCCCTCCATTCACGCCTGTCGCGACACCACTGGAGGCGGGCTGCACGATGTTGGGGCGTGAGCGGAAGACGGCCTAACGGTGTGCGGGACCGTAGCCCAGCATCATGGAGACGGTTGCGAATGGTCCTCGCCGATACCCCAGGAGCAACAGTGTCCCTAATTTGCTGGGAAGTGGCGGTGCGGTCCCCTACGGCACTGCGTAGGATCCTACGGTCTTGGCGTGCATCCGTGCGTCGCTGCGGTCCGGTCCCAGGTCGACGGGCACGTGCACCTTCCGCCGACCACTGGCGACAACATCGATGTACTGTGGAGACCTCACGCCCCACGTGTTGAGCAATTCGGCGGTACGTCCACCCGGCCTCCCGCATGCCCACTATACGCCCTCGCTCAAAGTCCGTCAACTGCACATACGGTTCACGTCCACGCTGTCGCGGCATGCTACCAGTGTTAAAGACTGCGATGGAGCTCCGTATGGCACGGCAAACTGGCTGACACTGACGGCGGCGGTGCACAAATGCTGCGCAGCTAGCGCCATTCGACGGCCAACACCGCGGTTCCTGGTGTGTCCGCTGTGCCGTGCGTGTGATCATTGCTTGTACAGCCCTCTCGCAGTGTCCGGAGCAAGTATGGTGGGTCTGACACACCGGTGTCAATGTGTTCTTTTTTCCATTTCCAGGAGTGTATATGCTTCTACATCCTTACATTTGTTCTCTAGCCATTCCTACTTATCCATTTTACACTTCCTGTCGGTCTCATTTTTTAGATGTCTGTAGTCCCTTTCACCTGCTTCGTTTATTGCATTTTTATATTTTTCCCTTCCATCGATTAAATTCAGTATCTCTTGTGTTACCCACGAATTTCAAATAGCTCACGTCTTTTTACCCACTTGATCCTCTGCTGTTTTCACTATCTCATCTCTCAAAGCTACCCATTTCCCTTCTACTGTATTCCTTTCGCCTGTTCTTGTCAATCGTTCTCTAACGCTTCCTCTGAAATCCTCTACAACCTCTGCTTCTTTCAAATTATCCAGGTCCAATCTCGTTAATTTCCTACCCTTTTGTAGTTTCTTCAATTTTAAGCTGCAGTTCATAACCAATAAATTGTGGTCAGAATACACACTGCTCCTGGAAATGTCATACAATTTAAAATCTGGTTCCTAAATGTCTGTAAGCAAAACAAATTCTCAATTGCCTACAGCAACTCTCTGACACTCTTCTGTGAAGTGTTTATGTTAGCTGGGCATATGTTAGTTCACGGAAGTAACGAGGGAAAAACAGTGCAGCGGACGCTTATATTCTCTTAGACTGAAGACTTGGTTATTTGGGGAAACATGGTAAACTTATAGCAAATATCATTTGGAGGTAGTTTTGCTTATAGAAAACATCACTAAATCTTTATTTTACAGTAATTCAGTCATATACTGTATTGTCAAAGTATATTACCTCGTATCTTATTTACCACTAGCATTACATTTTCTGCTCATCTGGCAAAGGGAGTGAGGAATATACAACTGTCCCTATGCTTCCGTACTAACTATAACTCCCGTTCTGTCTTCGTGGAATATATCTGCAGTCAGCAACAGGAATCTGAAGTGCGCTTTTCTTTCTTTTTTGTCATCTTGTGGTGTGTGTTATGCATAAATTACAGCAGGTTACAAGGAAGTAAGAACACTGAACATAACAGTTTACTGGATGGGATCTACAACCAAAATTTTCATGTTTAATAAAAATCGCTGCAGTTGTTGGTAATCCTTTATTACAGACACGAGCGGTTTCGTAATTTTAAATTAGATCATCAGGTGCAAATCTGAACAAAAACAAGAAAAATCATAAAGAATTTTATGCGATTACCACTGGACAGTGATAAAACGTGTCCGGAAGATCGAGTACTTACGTAACGTGGTCAGGCCACATTTACAGTGCTATCCTCAACCTTTCCTTTAATATTTTGGAAAATTTCGCAAAAAGCAATAGTCATGGATTATAAAACATGGCTTGAAACTGGAAACCATGAGTAAATGGGACGTGAGAAAAGACGGCGGTGGAGGGTGGGGGGAATGAGGGGCGGGGGACAAGTATAGAGGAAACCAGTACCTCAGCTGAAACCGCGCCGGGTCGGAACGCTGCGACAGCCACACACGGACTAAGTGGATATCAAAACATAGACCCACGGGGTAGCGGCGCATGCGTGGAAGCAAGAGTAACCTCCGATAAACTTTACGGAAATCGTTGGGAAAGGGGCGTACAGAACTGAGCATACTATAAATAGCAATTACCAAGTAAATAACTTATATCTATTAAAGATAAAAGCCTAGAACCTGTTATGTACCATTTATAACATAACATTTACAGCTGAAAAATATTAAAAACTATTACAATTTAATTTTTTTAATTTAAGAAAAATTTTGAAAAGAAAATTTAAAAGGGGGAATAGCCATAGTACTGGCAACGAGGAAGAGAAGGTAAGAGGAATAGCACGGATGAACCAGGCGATTCACTTAACTAATCAAAATTGACCAACATTTGTGAAATTTCCCACCATTTTAAAGAAAGGATTGGGATTTGACTGTATACATGGCCTGACCACTTAATATAATTGCTCAGTCTTCTGGACACTTTTGGTTACTGTCACATGGCCCTTGCGTCAAATTGTTTATGGTCTTCCTTGTTTTTACTCGGTTTTGCACCTGACGATGTAATTTAAAACTATGAAACTGGTATTACCTTTAATAAAGGATTATCAACAGCTGCAGTGGTTGCTATTCAAGATGAAGGCACACTGAGTCTACGTCGAGACGGAAACTACCGAACTTGCCCCCCCCCCTTTTTTTTTTTTTTTTTTTTTTTTTTTGGAGGTGACAGATTCAATAGCTACAAAATCCAGCAAAAGCAGCAAAAACAAGATTGGAGATTTGAGCATGAAAGACGTGGTTGATCGACTTACTTTTAAATATATATTTCGGAAACAGCAGCATTAGCATCAGGGATGGTGTAGTAATGTAGTAAAACTGGAGCAAGGAGAGAGCTGGCGCATTTTTTCAGTATTGCAAACTTTTGTCAAGTTCAAGGTTACAAGATGGCAGATCCAAGGTGAAATATTACGATGTCACACAGGATGGTGTTATACAAGATGGCGCCGGAAATAATGGCTGACTATGTCACGCCAGATGGCAGCAGACGAGATGGCGGATAAGATAGCGAACTGTGGCAGACAAGATGGCAGACAAAATAATGAAGTGTTGCAGACTGTGGTAGGCTATGACACTATAAGTTAGTGAACTATGTCATTAAGTTGGTGCAGTCGGCTGTCAACCAATTCGGTTTACCGCAGTGGAAGGGCTATGAAGTGTCAGCAGAGATCAGCCAGTCTGCAGCTCGTGGTGTAGTGGCTAGCCTTGAGGTGGGCACACATCTGTTCAAGCATCTGCACCGCCACTTGTCGAGCCACAGTTAAGTGGACTACACACATACAGGCTACCAGGTATGTTAGATCAGATTAGATTAATACTCGTTCCATGGATCATGAATACGATATTTCGTAATGAATTATGACACTGTTAAGTTTTTTATTACTGTTAACAACATATATTTTGTGTGCCTGTGGATCTAAGGGTGTCAATATTGGTATAAAATCCGACACTGAATGCCACGCAGTACCGTAATGAAAATTGAGAATGTCAGGAAGGGTGTTAAAGTGTAATTTAGTCAGCTGGGCTGGAATGAGGTACGTCATGCAATGCTGACCCATCCCAATCTCCTCCTCCAGACATCTGCTGCTTTCGTTTGAAGCTGTGCATCACAGAGATGCAATGGGGATGCAGCACTCAAGATAGCGTCTAGAGACGTGTAACCTCCTCCTCGCTTATCGACCTTAATGACAGTGAAAAATTAAACCGCGTTTACATAATGGAAATTTGGGAAAAGCAATCGTCACCGAAGTTAATTTGTCAGTAAAGAGGGAGGAAAGGGTTACATCTAAATGAAAGGAAAAATGCAAATGAAACTGGTGGAAATTAATTTTGAAAAGGGGTAAAGTTAATAAAGAAAGTAAATGTGCGGCCGTTACGTTAACAATTAACTAGCGGTAATTAGATATTTGAGATTTGGGGGAAATTACGGTCGCCAGTCCTAAGGACAATTACTATAGTAACTGAAAAAGAAAGGTTATTACACATATATTTAGCACTAGAAGCGTGGCAACTGAAGGTTGACACGTGTAGTGTGAAAAATGAAAGTTCGTCAGAAGTAATAAATTTCGCTACACTCTGACTTAATTTAGCAAAAGAATTAATAAAATCGGAAAATCGAAAGTTAATTTAGTGACTGAAGTTAATAGTGAGCTTTCTTTCTGAAGCACATCGAAATTCAGTAAAATACGGTTAGTCTTGGACTACCTCAACAATCATTTCAAAAGCTACTTGAATCTACGCAATTTAGAAATAAGAGATTTAACTTTGAACTTTAATTAAATGATTCTGAACAATTAACAATAGTAAAATTTAGTACTTACGAAGCTGAGTTGCAGTCACAGGTAAGCTAAAATACGGTAACAAAACTCGCACTCTTAAATTGTGCTTGTGTAATCTAAATATTGTAGCCAGCTATGAATACCTTAACTGAACTTTGAAATTAAAGCAGTGAAATCGAATGATGCTGGCGTTTGAATTTCAATGAGACTCGGGTTCATTCTGGAAAAGGAAGGGGCCCTGCTTGGTAATGCAATTGGGACAATGAGCAACAAAGGTTCATGCTACGTTGCTGTAATTTAGTTATGAAAATGGAACAGTTTGCAAAGCTGAGGTCTGCCATACAGTTCTAAAACTTTACGTGCTTCCAGTCTTCCTTGTTGGTTGATTGAAAGTTTGAAGTCGTCGATCGAGGAGGTGGCGACAGTCACTCATTGTCGGCCGTCGCTGTTGCAGAAGCTGGATGTTGGCGCGCCTTCTTCTCGACACGGTCTCCAGCCGAAACGGGCTCTTGATATGTGCCAGGTAACGCTTCCCTTCCGCGACACCGTGTCAGAAACTATCATAGCAAGTTGAGCGTAATTACATGCTGCCCAACCCCGAAAGCGCGGCAACTCGCGGGAGCGTCACACAACACACCTGCTCCACTGCACCACCCCAGCCAGACTCTCCCTCTGCCCGCGCTCCACGCGACCGAGTTAACACTACCAAAGATCCTAAACACTTTGGTTCTCCACCCGACCTATCGATGTATTCGTTCGATAGCATAGTTTTCCCTAGGCCAGACCCAGCGTATAAATACAAATAATATTCACAAAACAAACCAATTATAAATCGACATAAATGCATATATATATATATATATATATATATATATACACAAATAGTAAAACAATTAAAATATACAAAGACACAGAAATGTTATATCTTCAGGTAACAAAATAAGGAAAAAAATTTGCAGTGCAATAGATGGAAATAGGAGGATATGCATTTCCGGCGTTACAGACTCTTCCATTTATCTACATCATTCAAGTGTTACGAACTTTTATGACCTAGGGGGGTACATTATGGGCTTCATACAACAGATAGAATGGGAGACATTAGTATGTTAAAGCTGTATTGAATGATGATGTGTTCTATCTGCATGAGCAAAGAGTGCATGTGAAAGATTTGGAGCAGTGCCGAAGTCAAGTAGTGTTAGTCCCACAAATATTAACACGATATGTGCTGAATTTACAGATGGAACACTAAAGTTTTTTGTTGTTCCTATATGTCTGCGTGCCACACAGCGGACAAATGTTTAGAAAATACTGTACAGCTCTTGATGCAATAAAAAAAGGATCGGTAAAAGATGATGTAATGCACCCAGTGATGACGTATAATAAAATAACATTCCAACACAAACTTGTTTCCATTTCTCATTCAAATATGAGTCTTGAAGTTTGTAAAAACGCACAGCTGTTGTAGCTTAACCAGTTTGGCAGAGACTATTTATTTAATTACCTTACTTACTGCACTACAAACGCTCTCATTTTTATAAATTTGAAAGCTCATATTTGAATAGAACAAATTTGTTGTGTTGTATTATTTTGTTGTATGCTGTACATCGAGTGCAATAATTTACTTTTTTTATTAAATGACTAAAAATTCTTAAAGCTGTTTTAACACCGGGGGGACTCGATTCAACTAGATGTGTTTATTAACTCTGAGAACATTATGTCCGTATAAAGAAGAAGAAAAAAGTATGATGTAAAAGTTATTGTAGGTTGCTTCACACGTTTCTGTTTCATCTTTTACAACACATACATATTGAACTATATTAGGTTAACATGTTTTACAATATTTTTAAAAAAATTTAATTTTTAATTTTATTAATTATATTTATTTTATGTTGGAAAAAACTCCTTGATGCTGTATTAATGTACTAGTCGATGACTGTGCACATGTCACGTGACTACAAATTTTTTCCTCACTGCATCGTTTGTATTTGCACTTTGGGCTTGTGGCATTCGTACCACTGTTGACAAACTGCACCTTTCGGCGCCAGGCATGTGTGTGTTATGTGCTTTCTTGATGTTTATGTCACTTTTTATACTATTGTTCGTACCGTTACATCTTCTTAATTTCACCAGTGCTTTTCCTGTCCGAATCGGACCTGAAGGTGATCTGCTGGACAGATCGATAGTCATCTATATGAAACAAGAAATTTTGATCGAGACAGTGGTTTTTCGTTTATTAATGTCACTGAGATCACGGTTCCTACGACGTGGCGTCAAAAATGAAAGTGGACTGTTTTCAAAAAATTGTCTGTTGAGTGTCTCTCAAATTAAATTCTTGCTACAAATGGGCTGTAAGACGCAGCAATTTGGGAGATTTTGAGACGGTTCGTAATATGATTTCACTTACTGTTAAACATCGACATCAAGTAAATATACAACGGTATTCTCAGTGACAGGAAACTTGTTGAAATTCCTAATTGTTCTCTGTTTTACAAATGTTTCCTCCTTATACACTATAAAAAAGTTTACAAAAACGCATTACCATATCTATCAATTTCCGCTGACAAATGACCATTACAGCCTACACTGTACCTCCGGGAGTAGCTGTGTAGTAATTATAGCCAGCCGGTACTTGATGCATTGCAGTAATCACTTAAAGTTCGAAGTCTTAGGTTACTTGTTCGCTCATTTAGAACTTAACAATTAAAAAAAGATGAATGTACAAGGAATAGCCAGAAAGTTTCAATAGTCACGTCGAACTATAACTATCCGTAACTAATTTTACTGTTTATTTGGCAGGAACATCTTTGCACTTCTGAAATCCCAGCACCTCAGTATCGTAGCACACCGCTACAGGAGCGAAAGCGAAGTGGCGCAACCCATTGATGAAGTGAGTAATGCGAGATAATTCCTTTTCTTCATTAGAGGAGCAGCAGCGATGCAACAGTCCTTGGTGAGTTGGTAGCAGTGTACAATTCATCGTCACATAAAATAGTGGTTAGGTGTCGCAGTCGCTTCCAGTGTGGTCGAACGAGTCTGGATGACGAAGAACTAAGAGAAGCGGAGGGCCTGGTGTTCGAACATCAGCGTATCACAGTCAAGATGATAGTAGAAAAAGTGAAAATCAGTCATGGAACCGTTTTCAACACGCTGCACGACATTTTGGACGTGGGAAAGTTTGCCGTTCACTGGGTCCTGCGGCTCCTCACACCAATTCAAAAAGCTCGCTGAACCGACGCGCCGGCCAGGGTGGCCGAACGGCTCTAGGCGCTACAGTCTGAAACGGCGCGACCACTACGGTCGCAGGTTCGAATACTACCTCGGACATGGACGTGTGTGATGTCCTTAGGTTAGTTAGGTTTAAGTAGTTCTAAGTTCTAGGGGCCTGATGACCTCAGATGTTAAGTCCCATAGTGCTCAGAGCCATTTTTTTGAACCGACGCGTTAGCGGAAAATTGTTTATCTGTCTAATCACCGTGGACCAGCGCCGGGGATTCACTAAAACCCAGGGACGGCCGTAAGATAGTTCGTAAAGAGGGAGTGGGGGGGGGGGGGGGCAACAAACCGGGTATATGAAGTATTTTTAATTCTTTGGAAGACGAATGGCAAATTGTAAGCAGACATAAGAAGGCTTTAGTTGTGTCCCTGTTCAAACCTGCTTAATACAGTCTTTTAAATAATTTTCTTGCAAGAAAACCACCTGCTTATACTATATTTTTTCCTTTTCCTGAGAGCTAGGGGGAGACCACGGCCCCTGCTTGCCCCCGAGTACGGACCCCCTTCTATGGGAACCCGGGAGAACGGATTATGTTCATAAGGGTAAATCATCACAGCACAACACCAGAAACACCACAGGGATGTGACGAGGTTAACCTGAGGCTGTCAAAACAAAGCGATGCTGCAAGCTGTCCACGGCCATTCTGCACAGGGCTCTGACACACATGTCGCTTCTTTGCACTATCGTACATTTCGTTATCCCCGCATTCTCCTGAAATGGGATCCATTGACTTCTTCCTCTTTCCTCGGATGCAGAAATCATTACGTGACTGCTACTTCCAAAACGATTTTCGAGGTGGAAATTCCCCTGGACAGCCAAAAGAGTTCTACAACCGAGGTTATTTACCGGTACAAAGAAAAGTGTCGCATTGAAGGGTAAATGTATAGAGGGGACTGACACCACCATCAGCTTTCATTGTCACAGCTTAATTTTTCGAGCTGATTATCAGAACTTTATAAATCCCCGCCACCCCCCGACCCATCCACCCACTCACCCACCCGAATGTGACTCCTTCTGGACGTGTTGCAGAAGTAAGTTATTGCGATAATTTGTATGGAACTGATAGTTTTTCTGTTCAAAGCAATTACCATGTTGGATAAGATGTGTAGTATGAAGTCTTCACGCATGGATAGCGTCCTCATACAAACTGAAACTTCCTGATTTATGTTATTCATTGGTTTATACATACTTACCAACAGCAACGACGCCATATTCCAGAGGGAGGAGGAGTGGGCATTAGGGTTTAACCTCCCGTCGACAAAGCGGTTATTAGAGCACAAGCTCGAATTAAGGAAGGATGGAGAAGGAAAGCGGCCGTGCCCTTTCGAAGAAACCATCCCGGCATTTGCCTTAAGCGAATTAGGGAAATAGCGAAAACCTAAATCACGATGGAAGGACGCGGGTTTGAACCGTCGTCCTCCAGAATGTGAGTCTAGTGCACTATTCTACTCGGTACACGCAAGAAGCTAAACTAAGAAATAAGAGGTATCAAATGAGTTTGATTTTCACCCGGAATATTTTCATATGAATTCTATATGTCTTCTGTAGCCGGCTGCGGTGGCCGTGCGGTTCTAGGCGCTTCAGTCAGGAACCGCATACCTGCTACGGTCGCAAGTTCGAATCCTGCCTCGGGCATGGATGTGTGTGACGTCCTTAGGTTAGACTGGTTTAAGTCGTTCTAAGTTCTAAGCGACTGATGACCTCAGATGTTAAGTCCCATAGTGCTCAGAGCCATTTATTTGTCTTCTGTAACTGACTGTACCGACTTTGTTCTTCAGCGTACAGAGTGCAACACTGTCAAATCTACATTGTCACTCATTGACTGAGACGTGGACACACTTAGCGAAATGGAACCATAATTCTCCCTGCACAACTGAAGAAGCAAACCTCATCTTGGAAACATATGACATGGTACTTGTGATTCCGAAAATCTTTGTTGAAAAGGAAGTTTAATAAAGATTAATCGCAAACATTCTTAAGATATTTGGTCTGATTAGAAGTAGTTGGCTCATTATAGTTGAAAGATAATAGTTCCTTTTTTATGTATAGATTTAGCGTGGAATGCTACCATGGCGAGGTTTGACAACGCAAAGGTCAGGATAGAAAACCAAAAGCAAATATTTACCTAAAGTTAACACGATTTGGCGGGTACTGACTGGGCCAGTATTGTTGTATGTGACGAAACAGAAATGTTACAAGTATCACCAACAGCTGACCTCGGGTGACTTAGCACTTAAAAGCTACTGCTTGCGAAAAGTGGATCTCCAAGTTCGAATTTCTCTCAAGGACAAATTCAGTGTTTATTCATCCAGAACTGTCTTTTCATCTGAAGACAAATGAAGACATTGGTAAGTGCAGTGAAAAAGATTCTTCTTTGTCAGTTGACGAGTGCAAATTGCGAGGCGAACTGCATGCAATGAAACTTTGGAGTCGGGCACAGTAGCTTATTGGAGGCGTGTAATATGGTCCGACGATTCGCAATTTTGCCTCTTTGGACATGATGCAAGGCGTCGAAAGCATCGACACTACAGTGAGTCGTTCAACCCGCGATGGACGCTTCAGTCCAGGAGTAATTGTGTAATGACCTGGGGGTGATTTCCGCAAAACATCCAGATTACCACGCACATGAACCGGGCTGTTTATTTCAACATTCTCAGTGATCAGCATCACGAGTAAGCTGTGGAGATTCCCGTATCTCAAGACGCGACTGCCCTATTTATCGAGCTGCACGCGTCTGTACCTGGTTTGACTAACACTCAGGCAATTCGTCGCTCCTCGACTGGCTTTAAATCGGCCGATCTTAGTTCCGTAGAAGATATCTGGGGCTCTTTGAAAGAGCATGTGAAACGCAGTAACCAACATCCACGTAATTTCCCTGTAAATCCACCTTTATACCAGATGGTTGCCGGACCTCGGCTGTTCAGTATAAAACGTCTAATCAAACCATCCTCAGCCGTCTACATTTCCAGTTATTTTCATTTGTTTATTTTTGCCAACAAGTGATAATAGAAGGGATCGCTGTGTTAAAAATCTACCGATAACAATCACGGGAATTTGTCCCCTAGTTTGACTGGACCAGAGGTAAGATCAGGGGCTGAAGAGGGCTTGGTGTAGGGCTGAAACTGGTTGCATGAATAAAATAAAACTTGAGATCTAGACGGCTAAAGAAGGTTTAATCTCAAATTTCCCCGTAATTTGGTCGCACAAAGGGATCTAATCGTCAGTGAGTGGCTTCCGCTGCATATGGCATACGTGAAGAGACTTGTAGACTCCTCTTGCCTTCCTGCAGTTCAGTACGTCTTAGATGCGGAAGATGAAGACGGTCTACCTAGAGTGAAGCATACGATATTAAGTTTCCTGGCAGATTAAAACTGCGTGCCGGACCGAGACTCGAAATTAGGACCTTTGCCTTTCGCGGGCAAGTGCTCTACCAACTGAGCTGCCCAAGCACGACTCACGCCCCGTCCTCACAGCTTTACTTCTGCCAGTACCTCGTCTCCTACTTTCCAAACTTTACAGAAGCTCTCCTGCGAACCTTGCAGAACTAGCACTGCTGAAAGAAAGGATATTGCGGAGACATGGCTTAGCCACAGCCTGGGGATTGTTTCCAGAATGAGATTTTCATTCTGCAGCGGAGTGTGCGCTGATATGAAACTTCCTGGCAGATTAAAACTGTGTGACGGACCGAGACTCGAATTCGGGACCTTTGCCTTTCGCGGGCAAGTGCTCTACCAACTGAGCTACCCAAACACGACTCACGCCGCGTCCTCACAGCTTTACTTCTGCCAGTACCTCGTCTCCTGTTTTAATCTGCCAGGAAGTTTCATATCAGCACACACTCCGCTGCAGAGTGAAAATGTCATTCTGCATACGATGTTGTTCTCTGTAGGAAGTGTGGCTGCCACGTATCGAAAGAGCTCTCTGTCAGTGTTAACTATAGGGCAGACTGGTGAGCAGAGACGTGGCGCCTCCTCGCGCATTGTCTGCCGTATCTGCTGGGAGCCGCCTTCCGCATTGGTCCAGTCGAGCGCGGGCCTGTGGCTGGCGATATGCACCGGCCTCGAGACTGTGGAGGACGCGGAAGCGCCGCCTTCCGCAGGGCAGCCGTGCGCGGGCGTCTCCGGCGCCGGATGGCAACACACAGCGAGGCCGCCGCTGTCACTCACACTCCGGCCGGTGACCTTGCTCAACAAATAGCTGCCATCTGCCATCCGTTATTAAGCTCAACTGCAGCTGTGTTGTTGGTAAATATTGTGGCGCAGTTTAGACCATTACACTGCCAACTGTTATAATTGCAACACCAGCAAGGATAGCAAATAACGAAATTGCATTTACAATGTATATATTCTCTTAGAACTTAGGTTAATTCCTTTTATTTTATGTTTTTAATTAAATTAATATTACATATGGTAGCTGTTAACATAATTTGTTACTATGTGCAAAATATGAATCATTGTATATCACCATGATTATTGAATATGTAAGACCTGTTACAGTTTACAGATCACAGAACGAAAATTCGTGGCAATAAATTGAAACTGAAAAAGGAAAAAATGTACATGTTTATAGTTGTCTCGTTTTTCTGACTCAAAGTACGTGACGGAGCTGTACGATCCTCCACGACCGAGCAAACAATATGTCCCTCCTGTCGGGCGCTAGTCGCGTGGGAGCTTTCAAGTATCAGAATCCATTCTCAAAACACCCAGACAGAAAAATCGTGCGTTCTGTGATGGCACGTAAACCCCGTTAATATTGCACAGACTTGCGTCTAACTGACGTTTTCAGTGATCATGTACATTACGCGGGTTCATTGCCGGTTTGTTAGTTGGGAGAAAACTAAGCTGCTAGTTAATTGTTCTGTACAGAACATAAATGTTAGTCCTGCTAATGGTCACTGAAAAATTTGACTTAGACACAAGTATTTACTTGATCTGCGTGCTATTACAGAATACATCTTTTTTTCTGTTCGGACGATTTGACAATAGGGTCTGATACCGCAAACCTGTCAGCACGTAAATAAAAAGAACTGAATTTCGCAACTTTGGCTGTTTTCTACATCAAAGACTTACTTTAATAAATTGCAAAGCTACGAGCAAACAGACTGATTTTGCAGTTTTTCTAATTTAACAATGTCTACTTAATGTTGATGAAGCACTGTGAGTCACTGAAATTATCCATTTAGTTCAGGATTTCAATTTACCACTTTCGCTAAGGATGAATATGTTCGTTTTTCAGGTATTCTTTGTAGTATGTAATAGTTTTAGATGAACAGAGCAGTCCACGGCACATGCCAAGAATATAGCTACTGTATTTTAACACCTGTGTGTACTTACGTAAATATTCATACACTATGTGATCAAAATAATCCGGACACCTGGCTGAAAATGACATACAAGTTCGTGGCGCCCTCCATCGGTAATGCTGGAATTCAATGTGGTGTAAGCCCACCCTCACCCTTGATGACAGCTTCCACTCTCGCAGGCATACGTTCAATCAGGTGCTGGAAGGTTTCTTGGGGAATGGCAGTCCATTCTTCACGGAGTCCTCCACTGAGAGGTACCGGAGTCGGTCGGTGAAGCCTGACACAATGTCAGCATACCAAAACATCATGAAGGTGTTCTATAGGATTCAGGTCAGGACTGTGTGTTGGCCAGTCTATTACAGAGACGTTATTGTCGTGTAAACACTCCGACACAGGTCGTGCATAATGAACAAGTGCTCGATGCTATTGAAAGATGCAACCACCATCCCCGAATTGCTCTTCCACAGTGGGAAGCAAGAAGGTGCTTAAAACATCAATGTAGGCCTGTGCTGTGATAGTGCCACGCAAAACAACAAGGGGTACATGCCCCCTCCGTGTAAAACACGACCACACCATAACACCACCACCTCCGAATTTTACTGTTGGCACTACACACGCTGGCAGATGACGTTCGCCGGGCATTCGCCATACCCACACCCTGCCATCGGTTCGCCACATTGTGTACCATGATTCGTCACTCCACACAACATTTTTCCACTTTTCAATCGTCCAATGTTTACGCTCCTTACACCAAGCGAGCCATCGTTTGACATTTACCGGCGTGATGTGTGGCTTGTGATCAGCCGCTCGACCGTGAAATGCAAGTTTTCTCACTTCCCGTCTGACTGTCATGGAACTTGCCGTGGATCCTGATGCAGTTTGGAATTCCTGTGTGATGGTCTGGGTAGATGTCTGCCTATTACACATTACGACCCTTTCCAATAGTCGGCGGTGTCTGTCAGTCAACAGCCGACGCCGGCGTGTACGCTTTTGTGCTGTACGTGCCCCTTCGCTTTTCCACTTCACTATCGCATCGGAAACAGTGGACCTAGGGATGTTGCGTACAGACGTATGACACAAGTGACACCTAATCACCTGGCCACGTTCGAAGTCCGTCATTTCCGCGGACGCCCCATTTTGTTCTCTCACGGTGTCTAATGACTACTGAGGTCGCTGATATGGAGTAACTGGCAGTAGGTGGCACAATGCACCTAATATGAAAACCGTGTGTTATTGCGGGTGTCCGGGTACTTTTGATCGCATTGTGTATATTGTTATTTTTGTCTGACGTAACACAATTAAATAAAATATTTGTTTTAGCTGTTAAACTATTTGATAACTGGGAAACTATGTCCACACTCGGTTCATGTGAGAAAGTCTGTGGTGAGGGAATGGGGGTGGAGCGAGGAGTGTCGAAAGCGCAGTTCACTGGTGTTAATCGTTGTTGTGTTTTTGGGTTACATTTCGTTGGAGTGCACAATATAGCGGGTACTAAGCTAAAAATTTCATTTTCATTTTTCAAATAAGTAATTTTAGATTATTCAATAACTTTTTGTTTTAATGTCGATGCAATAACGAACAGACACCTGATGATAAACAAATCATGGTCAAAACACGCAGCAGTGTGATAAATTAAAACAAAATAATATTGCGAATGCTGGTAGTAAACAGTGAATAATTTAAGCCACAAGGATCAGCCACAATAAGTATCGTACTGCGACGAATTTTTTATGTGTAAGTCAACGATGGCTGGCCGCTGTGGCCAAGCGGCTCTAGACGCTTCAGTCCGAAACCGCGCTGCTGCTACGGTCGCAGGTTCGAATCCTGCCTCTGACATGGATGTGTGTGATGTCCTTAAGTTAGTTAGTTTTAAGTAGTTCTAAGTCTGACTGATGAATTCAGATGTTAAGCCCCATAGTGCTTAGAGGCATTTGAACCATTTGAATCAACAATGCGAGAGAATGACAACTAAGCATAACGTGCCTCTAGAAAACATTGTGTCAGTGAAGACAGAGCTATGGGAAATGCAAGTATCAGAAACCCAAAACTGATATCATGCATCTTACAACGGTCACTTCCCTGTTGAAATTAGCCTACAGACTCCGTACCAAAACTTCGTGGACACATGGTGAGTGGCCCTATCCATAATCGAGTGAGAAAACTTTCCTGTATAATAAATCCATGAGGCATTTGACTGTTAATACATATGACATAGCTATTAGATGTAGCGACAGGAATGAAGATAAATGGCACTTTATAGAATCTTTATATTTATCGTTTTAGTACGTGACAGTTCATCCACACGGAAACCTTATAAAATAGTCTCATGTTAACGCTAGCTACCGCCAGTTTGAGTTTTGTCCCAAGCACCTTCCAAAGTGAGAAAGTGCTTTCACTCGACCTTCTCTGGGACGAAGCTGCGAGCTCAGAAAATCCGAGGCATTTGTCGCTGCAGTCGACCTACTAAGCCCACTCCACGGCGCCCACTAGCGGTAAACAATGACCCAATTACTACACACAGCACCCGGTAAGCTGGTAAGGTACCCTGCTATTAGAAAGCAAGTCTATAAAATACTCTCCTGTTAGCAAGCAAGCGCAACCTGATACCGGCAAACTATTTTCTACATACAGCTTTTAATTTTATGTTATACGTCGATTACAGCAAACTTTAGCTTTCCTGCTTCAATTTGTCGAATCTGATCAGTTTTTGGTTGAAAAATCATAGCTCTTCTTTTATGCTGTGCGGTTTCCAAAGAGTATAGTGCATTATGTGAAGTGTTGAAATGTAAACCGTCAGCAGAGTAATAGGTCATCCGGAAACGGTTGTGTCGTTTTCCACCTAACTAATACATTGTTGATGAATATGTAATTCATTTTGAGGTTCCACATTGATGTTCATAGATAACTTATAGCTTCACAGCAACATTCTGCATCCGGGCCCCATCTCTTCTTATCGATAACTCCTTACAGTTATAGTGAAATGTATATTCTCCAGACTGTGAGACGATGATTACAGAATGTCACCTTTTGCAAAATAAAGGTAGTTTATCCTTGCACGCAACAGATGCCGACATACAAACGTGTCATATGCTAGTAAAGATGCAATACCATCTAGTAACCAACATCGATGCAACGAATTTCATTTAAGCATACTCCTGTAACAATGTGTATTACTCGTCGTATTTCCATGGCACAGGCCACTCTGAATATTTAGTAGAGCACATACGCTTGGACTGTTCTCATGTTAATGAAGCTTCTGTTTTTATCATACTAGTGTTTCCGTGCTATTAGATGCAAAATTCAGTCTTAAATATTTTACCACCCACACTTCCTTCATTAATTAACGTAGGCTATTCCTTGGTGATTCAAGGTTTGATTCATCAACGACTTGCTTCTTTTAGTCAACTTATACCACAAATTTCGTTTCTCTATATTCGATTCGGAGCCTCTTCATTTGTTATTCAGTCCACCAACATAATCTTCACTATTCGCCCGTAGCACCATATTTAGAAAGCTACTTTTCTTCTTGTATTACTATTAATTTCGATATAAAGCTACACTTGAGACAAATACTTTTAAAAATGACTGTGGGATTATAAAATTTATATCGATGTTAACAGATTCCCTGTATCGATAATACGTCCTTTTTACATCTGCTATCACCGGTAACTTCTCTGCCCAGACACCAAAATTCGTCTATTGACTGTTGCGTCTCATTTCCTAATCTAGTTCCATCAATACCATATGACCCCTTTTGAAGGCATTATCCACTTCGTTCAACTGATTTCCCATGTCCTTTCCCGTCTTTGACAGACTTACAATATCACGACTAATTTAGTGGTTTGTATTTCTTCTCCATGTTTTCTTTATTTCCAGTTTCCTTCATCGTTTCCTTTACTGATTGCTTTATGTAGAGGTTGAATGACAAGGGGAATAGGCTACAACCCAATCTATGGGGTGATTTTTTTCCACCGTATTCAAATTCAACGGTTTGATCGATGAGAGGATACGGAACAAAAAAGGTCTAATGAATTTATATCCGGAAATGCATGGTTTCCATGCTAGAGACCATTTATTCAACCATACTTTGTTACAGAGACTGCGATCTTGACGTCGTGTGAGATTTACTTATCTTGCTGACTCACCTTCTAGTGGATGTAATACAACGTTCTACACAATGGTTCCGTATTCGAATCGACAACTTTCCGACATGGCGTCTACCTACGGTACGGCAAATAGCAATGGGCAGCGAGCAGCAAGGTTGTATCAGGAGACCTATCCCCACCAACAAGAACCACAGCATTCAATGTTTGCAACAGTGTTTCTCAGTTTGTCTGAGACAGGGTCGCTTTAGGGAGCAGAAAATCATGGAGGACGTGCCCGAAATGTTCGGAAACCTGACGTGAAGGAAAATGTGATGAACATTGTGGAAGGCGACCGCCACGTCCGTACCAGGCAGTTGGCCCGCCAGTACAGAGTAAGCCAGACGTCCGTGTGGAACAGTCTCCATGACAACTGTTACTACCCTTATCACTTACAGCGTGTGCAGGGCTTACTAGCGACACTTTCCACATCGGGAGCAGTTTTGTGACGGGTTTCTTAACCAGACAACCACGAATCCGGGGTTGTGTCTTCCGTGTTATTCACCGATGAGGCCACCTTTGCGCGGAGTGGTATCTTCAACTTCCATAACAGTCATCTGTGGGATAGTACGCAGAATCCCCATGGTATGGAGACAGCGAATCACCAACAGCCTGAATGTGTGGACCGGGATAATTGGCGACCGTATTTTGGGACCAGTCTTCCTTCCACGTCACGTAACAGGCCGGAACTATTGGCGTTTTCTTGAGGGTGATTTTGCCTACCCTGCTGGAAGAAGTGCCATTGACTATTCGAAGGGTTACGTGGCTGCTAAAAGATGATGCTCCAGCCCACGTCTCCATTAACGTCCGGAAGCATCTCAATGGTTTCTTCCCTGATCGATGGATCGGATGAGGAGATCCAGTTGCATGGCCTGTTCGTTCACCGGATCTCACCCCTTCGATTTCCGGTAATGGGGCCATCTCAAAAGTATCGTGCATGCTGAGCCCATTCCAGATGTGGAGACATAGGAGCAGCGCATTCATGCTGCCTTTGACATTGTTCGGATGCAGCCTGGCCGATGTTCACATGTGAGGCAGAACATGCTACGGCACGTACATGCATGCGTTGAGGCACCTGGAAACTACTTTCGACACATACTATAACTGCATGGTGCAGCACGTACTAGAACCGCAGTTTCTGTAACAATGTATGATTGAATAAATGGTCTCTAATATGGAAACCATGGATCTCCAGTCCTTTTTTGTTCCGTATCCTCTCATAGATCAAACCCTAGAGTTTGTACACAGTGGAAGAAGTTACCCTGTACAGTACCTCATTCGACTCTTACAACTGCACTCTGCTTTCTGTAAATAACAATTCGCTCCCTGTATTTTATCCCTTATACCTACAGGTGATCGAAGAGAGTATTCCCTTCAGCGTTGTCGACAGGCTTTGCATTAACCGCAAACAGTTTACAGCGCCTGACATTGTGCGTATGGATCGTTTCGAAGGCGTGCTGGAAAGTAATTTCTCTGAAATTTTTACGTGAAAACTCTTAAATCTTTTTAAATAAAACAAACTTTATTAAAGTTCTATACTTTTATTCTTCATTTCTACACATTTATGTCTCCCATTTACTCACCTTGGCTACGAATAAATTTCTCCAAACGAGAGACCAATTGTTGATATCGCCACTATAGAATGTTTGAATTTGTTGACGCAGCCACAACCTCATCTCTGATTGCACTACTTCAACAGTACCAAAGTGAAATCCTCGAAGATGATCTTTAAGCTTCGGAAACAGATACAAATAGGATGGGGCCAAGTCGGGAAGGTGTGGGAGGTGATCATGAGTGTGAACCCAAGGCGTCGGATTGTTGCAGATGTCACAGCACTTGCGTGTAGTCTGGCGTTGTCATGCTGAAGGAGAGGGTGCTCCATTTGCGGACGAATTCTTCGAGTTCTTTCTTACAGTTTCTGAGCGTCTCACAGTACTTTACAAACTTTATGGTGGCGCCTTTAGGTATGGATTCTGAATGCACCACACCTTGATTATCCCAGAACTTTTTTGGCGTCGGTGATCCTCTGTCACACACGATGAAGTTAGCACCACCGTTTCCTTCATTACAAACATGAACTACCCAAACTTGTTCATTACTGAAGTCGATATAATGATCACCGTACACGGCCCGTAAACAACTTCACTCTTCTATGGATTTCAGTTGGAGGCACGTTTTCCGCGGTTAGAAATTCAATTATAGCATGCTGTTTCTCAAGCATCGACATAGTTACGTTACACACCGAAACGATGTACTCCACAATTCGGAGCCCTCTACCGGAAGAGCCTTGCGACGTCAGTCAGCGTAGCGGGAAAGTCGAGTGACTAATATGCTTTACGTGTAACACCTCAATCGATACTGAGAACAGGAAAAAATTCGCTTACATTACTTTTCAGCACACTCTCGTACCTTCGAGTCCGGACAGCGTAGTCGGACAGAGTTTAATTTTATCCATATTTTGCAGCTTCAAACGTGACAGTACTCAATACACGCGAGATATGAATTAAAAAACGCCTTCAGTCACAATTTTTCGTGTTTTATTCAGTTCATGATGCATTTCGTACCCTGTGGGTCCATCTTCAGGTGTAATTCGTCTTAATACATGCTTTATTTGTTCTCTTGAATAAGATGAAATGCATATTCCTGTCGCGAAGAGGTTTGATGTTAGGTTACGAATTTCATAAATCAGATGCGGAAAATATGTGCGAAATAGTGGAAAAGATGAACAGCGTAAACTTACCAAATAATCCAAGAAAAGTGTTTTTAACGTTTTAGTAACGGCATAAGTTTTTTTGCTGCATCGTTTTCAAGCATATAACTTCATCCAAGAGGTACATTCGCAAATACATGTTTGTTAATAGAGTTTTTCCATAAATCTGCTACTGTAATTGATTTGCGCAGGAATATCTTCATTCATGCATGTTGCAACAGGTGGAACTAGAAAAATGGGCCGCGCCGTAGCGCTCCAAACTCATATAGTGTGTGTGGCAGTAACGAATTACGCAGCCAGCGAGTTGACACCGTCGTTTGGACTCATAGTCTACATGAGCTTGGTCCACTCGCAGTTCATCACTTCTCGATTTGGACTTCAGCTTCATGTTAATTCTTGGATTATGCTTATAAAAAGACCCGACTGATCCCTCTCAACATCCCCATTCATATCAGCTCAGCTAAATCTGTATCTCTGACTTCCACGTCGACAAGACTCCGAACACCATCTAACACTATTTTTCCACAGCGGTTATATATGATGTAGCTGTACGACAAACTTTCTTTTATGTTAACTGAATCTTCCGGTGGTTCTTGGTAGAACAACATTATGATAAATGAAAAGCACCAGTTTGATTTTGTTCTACAGTATTATTTATTTTAATTTTAACCGAGTTTCGGCCTACGAAGTCATCTTCAGACATTTACTGAGTATTGTCACCAGAGAAGTTACAATGTTTGTAAACTACATTGGAAGAGAAGTTACATATCTAGATTGAAGCAGAGACATACAGTAAGTAACATCTTTGAAATAGTGGTGGTAATGCATTGAAAAAGTAAAAAATTGAACAGAAAACAAAAATGGAGTAGACAGGAAAAACTTTAAAATAAAATAGGAACAGCATGCCTACATAACTGTTTCTATTAATAAACAGAATTAATAAAATAAAATAAAATTAGTGCTCGACAAGGCTACTTCAGGAGGGATAAAACATGGAGAGTGATACACAAACCAATTAAAAGAAGAAATAATTATCAATGTAACTACAGAACACACAAGGAACTTAAGCAATATCAATAAATTAAACAGAAATAAATAAATAAATGCAGGAAAATGGAGGAGTTTGAGGGAACATACAGTAAATGCAATCTTTGTCTATATATTCCATATAAACTGTAGTTTCAATTATTAAGGCTTTCTTTTAACTGATGCATGTATTACTGTCCATGTTTAATACCTCTTGTAATTGTCTCATCAAATACTGCTTATATTTTACTTATTTAATGCAAAGTGTTACATAGCCACAGTTTTGACTATAATGTTAATGTTTTTCCTGTTTGCTCCTTTTGTATGTGTGTATTGTTCAGCCTTTTTACCTTTTAAAAGTGCAGTACCACCAAACCCTCAAAGATTGCATTTACTATATATCCCCCCAAATTCCTCCAGCTTTCTGCATTTATTTATTTATTTCTGTTTAACTTATTGATATTGCTTAAGCTCCTTATGTATTCTGTAGCTGCACTGATAATTGTTTCTTCTTTTAATTGGTGTGTGTATCACTCTCCATGTTTTATACCTCCTGAAGTAGCCATGTCAAGCACTAATTTTATTTCATTTTATTAATTCTGTTCATTAATAGAAATTGTAATGTAGGCATGCTGTTCCTATTTTGTGTTAAACTTTTTCCTGTCTACTCCATTTTATTTTCTGTTCAATTTTTTACTTTTTCAATGCATTAGAGCCACTCTGTTACTACACCACTGTGTTACTTACTGTATGTCTCTGCTTCAATCCAGATGTGTAACTTCCCTTCCAATGTAGTTTACAAACATTATAACTTCTTTGGTGACAATACTCAGTAAATGTCTGAAGATGGCCTTGTAAGCCGAAAACCGGTTAACATAAAAAATGATACTGTAGAACAAAAGCAAACTGGTGCTTTTCATTTCTTTCTTCTTTTTATTTCATTGGCAGCTTGCAGTAATCTTCTGGTTGGAAGCAGTTCAAAATCCAGTGCCGTTTAGCGCCATTTTATAGCGCAGAATTTATGTAAAATGGTAAGCACTTATGAAACAAGAGAGCAATTATATATTGTGCAATGATGAAATCCGTAATACATAAATAGCTTTACTTAATGAAAATAACCTCACATAAATATCATCACTTAACACTTCCGGGCCGAGATGCCGTGGTCCATACATAAAACTCTCCCCTGACGTTTCGCCTTCAACTGCGGAAGGCATCCTCCCAGGACAAGCGGTGAACTGCAACGACAGCGCAAGTGAGCGTCGTATATATATATATATATATATATATATATATATATATATATATATATATATATATATATATATATATATATATATACTCCTGGAAATGGAAGAAAGAACACATTGACACCGGTGTGTCAGACCCACCATACTTGCTCCGGACACTGCGAGAGGGCTGTACAAGCAATGATCACACGCACGGCACAGCGGACACACCAGGAACCGCGGTGTTGGCCGTCGAATGGCGCTAGCTGCGCAGCATTTGTGCACCGCCGCCGTCAGTGTCAGCCAGTTTGCCGTGGCATACGGAGCTCCATCGCAGTCTTTAACATTGGTAGCATGCCGCGACAGCGTGGACGTGAACCTTATGTGCAGTTGACGGACTTTGAGCGAGGGCGAATAGTGGGTATGCGGGAGGCCGGGTGGACGTACCGCCGAATTGCTCAACACGTGGGGCGTGAGGTCTCCACAGTACATCGATGTTGTCGCCAGTGGTCGGCGGAAGGTGCACGTGCCCGTCGACCTGGGACCGGACCGCAGCGACGCACGGATGCACGCCAAGACCGTAGGATCCCACGCAGTGCCGTAGGGGACCGCACCGCCACTTCCCAGCAAATTAGGGACACTGTTGCTCCTGGGGTATCGGCGAGGACCATTCGCAACCGTCTCCATGAAGCTGGGCTACGGTCCCGCACACCGTTAGGCCGTCTTCCGCTCACGCCCCAACATCGTGCAGCCCGCCTCCAGTGGTGTCGCGACAGGCGTGAATGGAGGGACGAATGGAGACGTGTCGTCTTCAGCGATGAGAGTCGCTTCTGCCTTGGTGCCAATGATGGTCGTATGCGTGTTTGGCGCCGTGCAGGTGAGCGCCACAATCAGGACTGCATACGACCGAGGCACACAGGGCCAACACCCGGCATCATGGTGTGGGGAGCGATCTCCTACACTGGCCGTACACCACTGGTGATCGTCGAGGGGACACTGAATAGTGCACGGTACATCCAAACCGTCATCGAACCCATCGTTCTACCATTCCTAGACCGGCAAGGGAACTTGCTGTTCCAACAGGACAATGCACGTCCGCATGTATCCCGTGCCACCCAACGTGCTCTAGAAGGTGTAAGTCAACTACCCTGGCCAGCAAGATCTCCGGATCTGTCCCCCATTGAGCATCTTTGGGACTGGATGAAGCGTCGTCTCACGCGGTCTGCACGTCCAGCACGAACGCTGGTCCAACTGAGGCGCCAGGTGGAAATGGCATGGCAAGCCGTTCCACAGGACTACATCCAGCATCTCTACGATCGTCTCCATGGGAGAATAGCAGCCTGCATTGCTGCGAAAGGTGGATATACACTGTACTAGTGCCGACATTGTGCATGCTCTGTTGCCTGTGTCTATGTGCCTGTGGTTCTGTCAGTGTGATCATGTGATGTATCTGACCCCAGGAATGTGTCAATAAAGTTTCCCCTTCCTGGGACAATGAATTCACGGTGTTCTTATTTCAATTTCCAGGAGTGTATATATATATATATATATATATATATATATATATATATATATATATAGCCATCCAGAGGGCGCCGCTGTCAATCACGTGACGTCGGCTGTGCTATAATCTCTGATATTTCCAACTTTCTCAATTGAAATTAATCGATTGTCACGCTGTTCCTGCAATGTTGATAACCATATCTTACCCAGCTTAATGCCTTCATCTCCTCTATTAAAATTATTGCAGTGTTTGGCAATCTCAATAGCCTCTCTGTACATTCGCGCATAACAATGCGACGTCTTTGCTACTATGACGGTCATCTCACTAAACTTTATTTCATGATCACCTTCCTCAGACACATGATCCGCTATAGCCGATTTATCAATATGTCCGAGGCGGCAGTTCCTTTTGTGTTCACCCAGACGGGTGTTGACGCTTCTATTTGTTGCAACTATATAGACCTTTCCACAACTGCACGGAATTTTATAGACACCTGGTGTAGCTAGAGGATGTCGTTTATCGGATCTTAAACGTTCTTTTATTTTCGTTGTGGGTATGAAAACAGTTTCCACATCGTACTTGCTTAAAATTTTTCCAATGCGATCAGTGACCTTACTGATAAATGGTAAGAACACTTTCCCCTTGGGTTGTTCAAAAAATGTGTGTGAAATCTTACGGGACTTAACTGCTAAGGTCATCAGCCCCTAAGCTTACACACTACTTAATCTAAACTATCCTATGGACAAACACACACACCCGTGCCCGAGGGAGGACTCGAACCTCCGCCGGGAACACCCGCACAGTCCATGACTGCAGCGCACGAGACCGCTCGGCTAATCCCGCGCGGCTCCATTTGGGTTGGTGTCGAACCTCGTCCGTCCTGGTTGTCAGTCTAGGGCGTAGTGCACGATCTGTCTCTCTGTTGGAATATCCATTCTTCTTGAAGGTCGCTCTAAGGTGTTCAGTCTCATCATCTAAGTGAGCTGGTTAACATATTTTGTGCGCCCTGTCTATTAATGTTTTAATCGCCCCTCTTTTATGTCTTGAGTGGTGGTTAGAATCTTTCTGCAGATAACGATCAGTGTGTGTGTCTTTTCTGAAAACCTTATGACCCAATTCCGTGCAGTTGTGGAAAGGTTTATATAGGTAAAACAAAAAGAAGCGTCAACACCCGTCTGGATGAACATAAAAGGAACTGCCGCCTGGGATATACTGATAAATCGGCTGTAGCGGAACATGTGTTTCAGGAAGGTGATCACGAAATAAAGTTTAATGAGACGACCGTCATAGCATAGAAGTCGCATTATTATGCGCGAATGTACAGAGATGCAATTGAGATTACCACACACTGCAATAATTTTAATAGAAAAGATGAAGGCATTAAGCTGGATAAGATATGGATGTCAACATTGCAGCAACAGTGTGACAATCGATTAATTTCAAGTGAGAAAGTTGACAATATCAGAGATTATAGCACAGCCGACGTCACGTGATTGACAGCGGCGCCCTCTGGATGGCTTATATATACGGCGCTCACTCGCGCTGTCGTTGCAGTTCGCCGCTTGTCCTGGGAGGATGCCTTCCGCAGACGAAGGCGAAACGTCAGGACAGAGTTTTATGTATGGACCACGGCATCTCAGCCCGGAAGTGTTAAGTGATGACAACATCTGTCGTGAAAGCCTTCATTCTCACATAAATAGTTTTATATAATGAAAATAATACCTTTAAACTATTTTTATGTTAAATTTGTTCTATATTCATGTAAAAATATCAGTGGGAGCAGGAATTGTCGTGAATTACACGAAATCAATGTTTACTCTCGCACATAGCTGGAGTCGATAGAAATCTGCAGCCAAAGTGACTGACTTGTGGTTCTCGTTGGGCTGATACATGAAAGCTGCTGTTGTTTCATTTCACTGAGTCTATTAACCACTGGATAATGGTAAACGGCCTGTCAGGTTGTATCAGTAGCGTTAAGATGGGAAGGGCGTATTTACTTTGTACAAATTCAGAGACCTGGCATCGTTGCGCATATTAGGTACTAAGGAAGAATACAACATTGTTGTCACTGAAGTTATACGCCTAGTCCATGAAACTGTATTGGTTTCAACGTTTAACTTACACCCACATTTGAATTACTAATAGATTGACATGAACTTTACTAATGTGTGTCCACATCGTCGCCGGCCGGTGTGGCCGTGCGGTCTGGGCGCTTCAGTCTGGAACCGCGTGACCGCTCCGGTCGCAGGTTCGAATCCTGCCTCGGGCATGGATGTGTGTGATGTCCTTAGGTTAGTTAGGTTTAAGTAGTTCTAAGTTCTAGGGGACTGATGACCACAGATGTTAAGTCCCATAGTGCTCAAAGCCATTTGAACCATTTTTTCCACATCGTCGACCCTGTTCCTTACCTTGAACAGTATCAATATTTGTCGATGATGATGCTTTGAATATTGTTAATTAATACTAATCCAGCACATACAAAAGAACGATCAATTTAAGTTGTTATTACTGTAACCTTGCACTAGATTAGTGGTTTTGTACATAGGTTGAACTTGCTTGATTTAACCACATTGGACGACATTTTTCAATTAAGTAGTAGTAGTTGACAGTGATTGCGTACAGGGAACGATGTTCAAAACAACTTGTAAATAAAAACAATGTTAAATCAATGTCCATAAATCATTTCTCATATTACTAATATCAGTGAGAGCTCTGTTTACAACATTTAATTTTTTTTTTTTTTTTTGCTTTGGTGTACATGACATGCAACCAGCAACTCTCTACATAAATCGTATATTTGATGATCAAAAACTTGTAAGCACATCATGGTAACTAACAACAATACAATTCTTTATGTTATTGAGAGAGAAAAACTAGTACCAAGAAATTAATTTTCTCTTAAATGAAATTATAACTTTCTTTTCTGGTCATACAATGGCTTTCATGAGGTAGGAAATTCGCAATTGTGTATATAACTATCATATGTCAAATCCGAAAATCATGATTTTCTGTTGCTGTATCTGTACTAAGTCTGCTTTCCATCTCGTTTTATGCTTTCGATTTCAGTTCAGGGATTTGAGTCAAACGCATTAAAATGGGACAGACTAAGTGACTTTTGTTCGTTTTGTCCTTTGCAATGCTGTCTACGTACTTGTCTAGTAGGATGCCTCAGTGTGAGCGTATCGACAGAAAGTCACACTTGTCAAGCACTGCTGTAGTTCATCCATCTTTTGCATTCTCTACATTAGGACAATGCTGCTGTCCTCCTTATTGCTGGCATGTTGATACCCGATTGTACGCTCCACGTGTTGGATACAAACAACATATGCCTCATCTGAAGCGGTCAGACTACTGTAGAACTTGCATGATGGTTGCTGTCTCTTACTTGTGCTAACCACACACGGTTCATCAGCTATTTTTGACATATCAGGGAAGATCTTAGTCGCATCTGTTACTCCATTTGCACGGTTGCCGTAAATGTGTTGTTAATGTCTAATGCTTGACGTTTGGGAAGTAGGTTGATGTAGTACGAAGTGGGTATTAGCGATTGGTCATGTTGAATGGCCGTTAGTATTGTGAAGTGTGCATTGTTTTCCAAAACAAAAACAATGATTAATTTCAAAAATCCTCCGAAGTCTTGTTAAATTCTTAACAAGTAGGAGCTCAAAATTTGGACTGTGAACAACATAAACATGTCCGTTAGTCGTGAAGTGTAACAGCGTCAGTGCCTAATACACTGCCATGGAAAAGACACTCACTGGAGTAATATCAGAATTAGGAAGCACGCTCAACATGCAGACTGAAATAGTGCAAAATTCTCTTGTCTTGTAATTTTATCTCAATACCTGTTATGTTTTAGACATAACGACTTTGGAATCCTGATGGACGTTAGATAGTAGATGACACCTTCTAATTTCTTCGTAGAGTATGTTCCTCCACTCGTTTGTAAACCATACCATTTTATTGTGTATATCTGTTCTGTGTATATATTCAGCTCATGAAACTGACTGGCTCGTATGAAACTGTTGTCGTACCCTATACACTGCTTTATTTTATAGTGTATATTTACTGAAACAATAGCTACATTAACATTTGGCATTCACTTAACTTTTAATCAGTCTTAAGGTATTCTGTAATTAAACGAAACACGTTCTCGTTGTGAAATGCGTGGCATTAGACTGGTAACGGACATGTATACAATTCAGTTATCGTCGTTTTCTCCACTTAACTGTACTTTTTGCCTTGATACTAATGATACAGTCTATGAATGGCATTTTCAACACGTATTTTATCGGTAATATAAGGGCAGTTTCCCTAAGAAGTTGCACTTTAAAGAAAAATCGGAAATCACCCGCGCCCTTGATTCGGTGCATTGCTTCTGAAACACTACCACGGAATCAACACTTGCTAAGAGACTAGGCGCGCTGTTTGTCATCACGTCCCGCTTATTGAGTAAAGTGTTGCTGGAAACAGTTCGTGGGTCATCTACGTTGACAACATGCTCGCTCTGTCTTTTTCGGTGCTGGTCTTCTTGTGTTGGGATGGTCATCCCGACATCCATGGCGTAAAACGGCATGATACTGGTTTATCCGGCGAAACCCAATATATGGTTTAGTATAATTAGGAACTACCAGGTTTAGAAGTATGAAACCAGAATTTGGTTGCAATAATTACACGTCTGTTGTTTGACACTGATAAACAATATTTCATTCAAAATAATCTCCATTGTTATGTATACATTTCTCCCACCTCTCCGGCAGGCTATGAATGCCACACCAAGAAAAAGTTTTTTTTTTTTTGCGATCACTCAGCGAGCCATTTTCGTACACTTTCATACGAATTGAAGAGTTGTTCAGCGAGAACGTGTCCTAGTGATGCAAACAGATGGTAATCGGTCGAAGCCAAGTCTGGAGAATAAGCCGCAAGGCGTTGCAGACGTTTTTCACGTAATGCTCTATTCAATTTATCATTTGATGTTGATTGTGATCAGTGTTAATGAGTTCACCAGGTTTTAGCAGTTCATAATACATGAAACCCTTCTGATCCCACCAAACACAGAGCATTGTCTCCTTTCCAAATCGATTTGGTCTTGCAGTGGATGTCGGTGGTTTGCCTGGATTCACCCATGATTTACGACACTTAGGATTCTCAAAATATATCCATGTTTCATCACCTGACACTATTCGATGGAGAAACGACTTTCTTTTGTATCTGGCGAGCAGCATTTCACAAGTGGTCTTCCGTTTTGCTTGCTGTCTTTTATTCAGTTCATGCGGAACTCATTTTCCCACTGTCTGCACTTTCCCCATAGCTTTCAAAATGGTTCAAATGGCTCTGAACACTATGGGACTTAACACTGTGGTCATCGGTCCCCTAGAACTTAGGACTACTTAAACCTAACTAACCTAAAGACATCACACACATCCATGCCCGAGGCAGGATTCGAACCTGCGACCGTAGCGATCACGCAGTTCCAGACTGAAGCGCCTATAACCGCACGGCCACATCAGCCGGTCCATAGCTTTCAACCGAAGAGAAACGGCTTTCTGCGTCACATTCAGTTGTTCCGCGAGTCCCTGCTGAGTTTGAGTATCATCTTCATCCAATAAGTCCTGAAATTCGTTGTCTTCGAACTTTTTCGATGGTCTCCCGCGCTCGTCGTTTCTCACATCAAAATCAGCACTTTTGAATTTTTTGAACCATTCGAAACACAATGTTTTCCCAAGAGCATGTTCACCGAAAGCTTGGACAAGCATTCGATGCGATTCTGTAGCAGATTTCTTCAAATGATGACAGAAATCCGATGCTCTCCGCAAATAGTAGTTCGTAGGCACAAAACTCGACATGTTTACGGGTTTGAAACAGATACCTCTGTATGGAACTTGGGTTACTGTGTGTTGACATTCGTCGTCAGCCGTTACAGGAAGCAGACGGCGCTGCAGACGCGGTCTCACGGGCCCTACACTGACGGCTGGCACCATCTATAGGAAAATTCCGGTTTCATGCTTCTACACCTGGTACATGTACAATTACGTACATACTCCGAAAGCCATCACACGTTGCATAGCGGAAGTATCTTGTATCATTACTGGTCGTTTCTTTTCCTGTTCCAGTCGGAAATGGAGCAAGGGTAAACAATTGTCTAGGTGCTTCCGTACGAACCCTAATTTCTTTCACCTTGTCTTCGCGGTCCTAATGGAAAGGTAGATTGGCTGCAGTAAGATCATTCAGCAGTCACCGCATATGCCGTACTCAACAGTATTTTCCGAAATCAATATCGCCTTCCTGCCAAGAATTTCCATCTGAGTTCACGTAGAATTTCCGTAATACTCCGTGTTGATATGACTCACCGATAACAAATCCACCAGCACGCGTCTGAATTGCTTCGATGTATTCGTTTAATCCGACCTGGTGGACATTCCAAAGAGTCGAGAAGTTGCAAGAGTGGGTCGCATCATTGTTCTATACACGGTCTCCTTTATACGGTACATGAGCTACACTTCTCTAAGTATACATAGTGGAGATTGCGATATTACGTGATTTCTTGGACTTGGGACGTAGTGTACATCCGTCAGACTACATAGCTGGTGTAGCGACGTGATGTCATACCCTAGGGCATATTATGAAATATAAATAAAGTAGGTGGCGTTGATTACAAGAATGTAGCTCATTGTTAAAAGAATAACTCGAGTTACAACTATGATGCTCAGTCATAGGTGAATAAGAACAAAATTTGTCAGAACAAAACTAATACTGTAAGGATAAAAAAATTCACATTACAAACTGAAAAGAAATACTTGCTTAAAGAAATAGAAAGTAATATCTCTCATCAAAACATAAGAGACAGATTTAGCTTCTCACACACAGCAGAGTTTTAAACAAGTATCTTATTTCGAAACCAATGAAAGCATGAAACAAACGCCGCTAGAAAAAGTAACCTAAAATACGCACCTCGTGACGCCACAACAGCCACCACCGTTAAGCCGGTGGTTAGTGTCACAAATTCCTCTTGACCCCAAATTCTTCTGCTCGTGCATGTATGAGAGTTCTTGTCCTTGACTGTCGCAGTAGAGTAGGCCGTTTTGCAAATTGTAACAAAATTTTCCATAGTCCTATAGACCCTACGAAGCATGATGGGATGGTGATGGGCAGCGAACTATAATTTAAAAACGTGGTATCACTAAAACGTGGGTATGAGAAATTCGGGCCTCCTATTAACATAAGGCCACACACTTTTTCCGGCTCGGAGCGGCGACGCACACTCGAACGCGTGTCCAAACGTCAAACAAATCAGAACTCTCCGAGCAGCGAAAAAAAAAAAAATGGTTCAAATGGCTCTGAGCACTATGGGACTTAACTGCTACGGTCATCAGTCCCCTAGAACTTAGAACTACTTAAACCTAACTAACCTAAGGACAGCACACAACACCCAGCCGAGCAGCGAAACTGAATAGCGACTTCATTAATAAGGCCGTTACTAAGCAACTGCCAAACTTGTTACAATTATGTCAGACGTAGCCATGATGTATTGCGTGAATCATTCTTTTCACTTGTCACTTTTTCATATAACTCTGGATAGTTGTGAGTTCTGTAAAGAAACACAGTCACTTTCGTTCAGATACTAGGCTTAGATGTTTTGCTCACTTGAAAAACTAAACGAGTGCCACTTCACTGCGAAAAAAGCTTCCAACGCTGAATAGTAGTCGTGATTCACTACTCGCGGAAAAATCGGAAATAGTCAGAAACTCGTTCTACCCGATTATCTAGATCTCTACACAATTTCGTAATGGCAGTATACAGTATCTGGAAATTATGATCAGTTTATTTTGGCACAGACAACCAAATGTGTGCAATCGGAAATTAATAAGACTCTCAGTTTCACTGACTTTCCATCTAAGGGGCAGTCAAATGAAAACGAAACAGATGGAAAAAAGTAATTGACATAACTTTTAATAAATTTATTCCACTGTGAGGCAGGTCAGTTAATACCTTCACGGAAAACTGTTTACGGTTGCCTATGGAACTTTGATTGTATCCAGGAATACACATCTTCGTCCGACCACGAATGTCTTTCTTCGGGGCTCAAAGGATCTTGAAATCTCGTGGAGGACAGATCGAAACTGTATGGTGGATGGGTGTGGGCCCGCCCACATGTGGTCAAGGTAGTTGCGACTATATTGCAAGAGTTTCGCTCGGAAGCCCTTACACATTTTTCCACGAAGGTATTGACCGTCTTGTCCAAGAGTGGGATAAATGTATTAACAGTTACAGCGATTACTTCTGAAACAATAAACAGTTTACTTACTTTTTCCATGAGTCTCATTTTCATTTCAATGCCCCTTATATTTTATGTGCGAGCCTATCTGAATTTTTATTCTACACAGCATCGTAATTCAACGGTACAGAGTTATTTCCGAATAAATGCACAAGGAACAATTAGGTGACTTTCCGTCACTATGCATTTATGCACAGCAATCACAATAGGTAATAATGGTTCTAGTAATCTTGCTGACAGGGACAGAAATGATGTGCCGTGCAAAGTGCGTCGCCATCGGCACTTAAAAAGTAACGCAGGCCGCTCTTTAACGGTAAAGATTGTGGGGCTAATGATGTGTTGATCACACTGTAATTCCATTAGGGATGCAGAGGACTTGTAGCAGTTGAGCGGAACGGATAGAGTATTGATAAGTGTCTTTCGTCTTCTTTCGTTTCACCCTCTTTGGGGTACGTTGGAGCAATCACTTTTTTGTGTGTTGTTCTTTTCTCAGTGCCCAGTATTACTTTATTCTTTATGAACTTATTTTCCTTTCTTCCGAGATGACGTGTTTGGATTTTGTGTATATTTGTCTTGGAGTCTTGTATATTCGTCTTTAGTAATTGATTTACCTGTTCGATCGATTAGTGATTTTTATGAAAACTTTAGTGCTCCTAGGTCTTTCTCAGTTTCTTTAAACCAGTTGGGTTTTCTTTGCTGTTACAAAAAACAAAGATTTGTTTGGTTAATCTGTTAGACTTCATTCTGAGAAGATAGCCATAAAAGTATATCCTTCTTTTTCTCATTGTATCTGAAAGTTTTTCGATTTCCTTATAGAGAGTTTCATTTTTTATGTATACTATCTGAATATATTGAAATTTGGTTCTATGAAATTCTTTAAAATTTTCTTTTCTATAAGACGAACATCAGGAAAAGTAAAACAAGGGTAATGGAATATGGGTGAATCCAGTCAAGCGACGCTGAGGTAATTATATTAGGAAATGAGAAACTAATAGCATTAGATGAGTTTTGTTATTTAGGTACGATATAAAATGCAGACTGACAACAGCAAGAAAAGAATTTCTGAAAATAGATAACTATTTTGACATCAAATGTAAATTTAAATGTCAGGAACACTTCTCTGAAGGTAACAGTTTGGGTTGTAGCCTTGTATGGAAGTGAAACGTGGACGATAAACAGTTCGGACAAAAAGACAGAAGAAGCTTTAGAAATTTGATGCTATAGGAGAATGCTGAAAATTAGGTAAGTGGATCGGTAACTAATGAGGAGGTTCTAAAGTGACACGGGGAGAATATATTTTATGGCAGAACTTGATTAAAACAAGGAATCGGTTAATAGCACACATTCTGTGGCGTCAGTGAACCGTCAGTTTTATGATTTTGGAGGGGGGGGGTGGGAATTGTGGGTGGGAGGGTGTAAAAATCGCAGAGGAAGGTCAAGGACTTAATACGGTAAACGGATGTAGGTTGCAGTAGTTATGCGGAAATGAAGTGTCTTGTACGTGATAAACTAACGTTGGAGAGCTGCTTCAAACTAGTCTTCACAACAACAAAAGATTTATTTTTACAATACTCAGTACCAATTTCTGCTTTAGCTATCGAACTACAGTCGTTCGCCTGCTTTCATGAATGAAATGATTAACGTTGCGTTGGAGCATGTGTATGAAGGAACCCTTCTTTCGGACTGAAACCTATGTACTGCTTTGAGGCTGAGAAGTTTGGGTACTAGTCTGCCTGCACCGAAAATTTATCGTAACAATAATGCTCATTCACATTTATCAACCCATAATTTTTCTTGGAATGGTGATAGACAGAACTTTGCGGGAACTTGACAATACCTGCTTCTAAGACTGCGTGTAAGATTCATTCAGGCCTTTAATTCTTATCACAGAGAGCAAACTAGATTATAGTCCGCCCCCGGTAGCTGAATGGTCAGCGTGACGGATTGTCAGTCCTCTGGGTCCGGGTTCGACTCCCGTCAGGGTAGGGGAATTTTCTCCGCCCAAGGACTGGGTGCTGTGCGGTCTTCATTATCATCCTCATCGACTGCAGGTCGCCGAAGTGGTGTCAAATTGAAGGACCGCACCCGGCGTACGGCCTGTCCGAGGGGGGGCCTTAGCCATACGATTAAATAAAAAAAGTAAATTACACAGAGAAGTGCCGTTTTCATTGTAAAAATCTGCACTCTTCTTTCTGTATATTTACAGTAATGAAATTTCATCAAACATTTAGTTACAGCGTAAGTTCTATAGACAAAGTATATTGGAATGGCTAAAGGTTCGCCGTAGCATTCAAAGGATATGTCCTCCAACCTTGATCGTTTTTTTTCTCTGCTTCACATTTTTTCCTTTCTGCTGAACTACTGACGATGTTGTTACTAACTCAGTTTTCTGATACTATTAATTAGGCCTGATATACTAGCCTGCGGTCAACGTTCTGTTTAACTTCATGTTTCTACTTCCTAATAATGGCTTCGTTTCTGAAAGGCTTCCTCCCATGTCTTAAGTAAATCTCAGCTCGACTTCGTGAACACCAATCAGTATTTTATTGCAGATTCCTTCTTTTTTACAAGAATCTGTTTCTCTCTACACAGTTTTTCAGACAGTAAGAGAACTTTCTCCTGGTCAGCTGCGACTTTTACTCTACTTTATCTGCCATCTTCCTCTTCTGTCTTCCACTTCGTACTGCTCCATAACTGCCATTACATCCACAAATTTCACTCTCTTTTAGTGTTTCATATATAAAAGGCGATCAATATAAACCTGAAGTACTTCAATAGGTCATAATTGCTCTCCGAAAGCTCGTAGAAACGGGAAAGTTGTTTTTATGACCTCAGAAGCTCGGGGAGAATCAGAAGTACCACCCCCTGTTGGCAAGTTGATATTCGTTTCTGAGCGCGCGGTCCTTGCCCTGTATAACGTCGCTCTTGCTCCGCTCGTGTTAGTTCGTTCGTGACCTCGTCTGTCGCGAATTGTGAAGTCTGTTGAGTGTGTAGTTCGGTCCGCGTGACAGAAACGAGCATATTACTGATTCGTTCGCAGTCTTTAGCTGCCAGAAACATGCAGTACGGACTTGGTGGGCGTATTTTTATTATGAAACCGTATTTGAAAACAGGCTTATTGGTCACAACACATTCCGGGGAGAATTCAACGTTCGCGGTTTTATAACAAAGGAAACAGTTTCATCATGTAGACTGTAAGGAAGCTGGAGACAATTGGTGTGCTCAACAGTGACAGTGGTACATGTTAAATACAGACCATCAATGAATGCAGAGGTTACTGAATGTTCGAAGACGCTTGGAGAATTCCCCAAGGAAGTCGTTGCGTCAACTGGACCAGGAGACAAGCTTTTAATATGACATAGGTCAGAGAGCTGCGAAGAAATATGCGTAACGACCAGACTGAGTGTGGCATTCCAAGAAACAGATCAAAAGAAAAGAATGCTTTACTGCCGATGGTTTCAGGGGTCTTATTCAACTTACAGACATTATTTCCGTAACTTGGCTTACAGATGAGGTATGGTTCCATCTGTAAGGGCCATGGCACACAAAACAGCAGACACTCGGCTATTGTGAACTCCCATATCATCCACGAAAGACAACTGCTTGATGGAAAGGTTGGAGTGTGGTGCGCGGTGTCAAGTTCGTAGACAGTACAGTTTATACGGGCATCTCCATACATTTTTGGAGCAGCTGGATGACACTGGACTTGCAGAGGTTATTTCCAACAAGATAGAACAACGTATCACACATCTAACGCTTCTTACCAAATTGCAACCAGTTTCTTTGGTGACCAAAAAATCTCAAAAAATTCGTGCCGCTTCCTCCCTCAACTCCCCGGATTTGGTTGTTGTGGAAGTATCTTAAAAATCGAGTGTACAAGAATAAACCACAGACAACTACGGCACTCCGAGAGCCCACCGCAGACGAAATAAGCAACACTGGCGAGGATATACTTCACAGAAGGTCGCGGAATATGCCGAAACGAGTAGAGTTGTGTGTCGTTGCTGATGGAGGGTACATCCAACATCTGCTGTGAGGACTTTTTAGGTGTTTATGTAATCTCTCAATTGTATATTATCTTTTCCCAAAATTGCAAATGTGTCCCTTTATGGATTCAAATGTAATACCTCATAAAAGTACTTCATGTTTATATCACACTGTACTTTAATGAATTACTATATTTTCTCCGTTTTTGTGCCATGTGAGTACAAGCGGCATGTTGGCATGTACAGTGATTGTTGATTAGGTAACGGTTCAGAACGCCATATTTCTGGTATCCTATTGCCATCAGATTCGCCTCCGTCGCTGAGTGGTCAGTGCAACAGACCACCATGTAGGGAATCCGGGTTTGATTCCCGGTACTGTCAGGGATTTTTCCTTAGTGGGAGGACTGGAAGAGAATACAATTAGACTCAGGACGTCAACTGAGGAGATACTTGACCGAGTAGAAGGGACTCCAAGTTACGAAAATGGACAACATTTGACCCTACAGCCGTTCGTACGGCATTCAATGGCGACATCGGCAGACCACACGGTGGTCGGTCGGTATCGATTGGCCCACCAGGGCGTGTGGACGGAGTTCACGTTTTCATATTGCCAATAGTATCTCAATTTTCTTCTTTCATTGCCTTATGTTGCGCCTTTCTCAGTACTGAATTTTCGGAAGTCACTATGCGTTCCTTTAATTTTCATAACTTTAGCCTGCGCTTAGTTTATCCTTAAACCCAAATTGTGTTCTAAATACACTGCTATTTTATTCACTAGTTTTGCCTTTAACTTACGACAGTATCAATTCCCAATACACTTGCATATATTTTTCAAATATTTAAAACGAGGCGCAGAGCGAGAAATACACCTCGCATTTCTTAACGCCAACTTTTCTCTCTTGATTTTCCACTAATATTATTTCCATTTGGTTTCTACAGTTATTGCAAAGTTCTCACTGTTGTTTTTGCCTTTATACGGAACGATGTTACAATCCTAAGGAGTAGGATTCACATCCTCGTCTCGTCGTCCAGATTTATACGTTTCATAGTTTCTCAAAAAAAAAAAAAAATAAATAAATGTAGGTTTCAGATACTGTGAAAGAAACTGGTTGTACTTTATTCTTCATTCCATTACTATGAAAAACGTCAGATTTTCTTTTTGTTATTTTTGCATGTTCCGAAACAAAGAAAAATTCCACGATTTTTTCATTATTTCAGTATTATTCTTGTCATTACAAGTGTGGGATAGCTATCAAAATTCTCAGACTTACTCGATCTTCTGTACCTCGTCCTCACTATTTCTGTACGTATTATTGCAGTTTACATTGTGAAGGACTTTATCAAGCATAGATAACTCAACAACGCTTAGAACCCTCTGATCTTTTGATATGAGTACCAAAATCGGAGACACTATACAGCGTTATTCAACTCCTTACACCTCTGTCGAATCTCGCAACCCGCAAAACTACAGTTGGCCTTTATTGGCCACGCGCTAGAGTTTCATATTCTCTCTCTTGTTACATGCAAGCTATTAGTCCCGCAGAAAAAATGAGTAGGAGATTTTTCTGGGAAATTTAATGTAGTTAAATTTTGCAGTGGGATGCGTCTTCGCTTGACGCAACGGTTTTCGATTTTTTCGTGAAAAATGCACGAAAATGACCATCAAACGCAACGTCATCCCACACTCATCCTCTGTCACTCAGGGTTGTTGTTCGTTGCATTTCCTCGTGCCACTGTACAAAAATTTCCCTGTACACGAACTGTGCCGATATTCAACGTTTTTTGGTCTCTATCGATTGAGCTATTACACCAGCAGTATAGTCGGATACTTCGTTAAGGTAAATAAATTAAACGCGCCCGTGAGGCTAATGAAGGGAAAATGACTTTTCTAAACGTTGTGCAAAATGTAATTACGTTGACGATTCCATTCAAACTTAACCCTGTAAGTAGGCTGTACGGTTTTTTTATTGGTAACGCCACGTAGCGCGCTGTATAAAAATCACTTGCTGTGCTGTGTTTGCATTGTTATTGGCTGTTGTAGTGTTGGGCAGCTGGATGTTAACAGCGCGTAGCGTTGCGCAGTTGGAGGTCAGCCGCCAGCAGTGATGGATGTGGGGAAGTGAGATGGCGGATTTTTGAGAGCGGATGATCTGGACGTGTGTCCATCAGAAATAGTACATTTGTAAGAATGGATGTCATGAACTGCTATATATATTATGACTTTTGAACACTATTAAGGTAAATACATTGTTTGTTCTCTATCAAAATCTTTCATTTGCTAACTATGCCTATCAGTAGTTAGTGCCTTCAGTAGTTTGAATCTTTATTTAGCTGGCAGTAGTGGCGCTCGCGCTCGCTGTATTGCAGTAGTTCGAGTAACGAAGATGTTTGAGAGGTAAGTGATTTGTGAAAGGTATAGGTTAATGTTAGTCAGGGCCATTCTTTTGTAGGGATTATTGAAAGTCAGATTGCGTTGCGCTAAAAAATATTGTGTGTCAATTTAGTGTTGATCAGAATAGGTAAAGAGCGAAATGTCTGAGTACGTTCAGTTTTGCTCAGCTGTTTGAACATCAAATAATGTAAGAGATTTATCAGCACAGTAATTCAATAATTTTTCTAAGGGGACGTTTCAGCCCATATAAGCACAGTAGTCAGAAGGACTGACAAATAAAACGATGCAGTTGTTCGTTTATTAAAATTCATAACACTGTTAGATAAAATTTACACAAACGTAAATTTTACAATTTGTAAGTGCTCGACTAAGCCGGTGGCCCAATAAGGTGAGTCAATGAAGACCGAAAAGACCGAATGTGGCAAACGATTTGTTCAGTCGCAAATTGTTGTCAGTGATAGGAGGGAGTGCCATGAACAACTTAGTACGAACCTTGACCCATGGGGGCCGAGTGCGGGAGTGGGGTTGCGTTTTAGGGTCAATCTTGTACATTTCGCTTGAATAACTCCGAAAGTACGCCCTCTTGCGAAAGGGTATAGCAGTACAAAATTTAAGGACATTAAAAGTGTCCAGTTCATTTTTTGTCTGTAGAGGTAATAGTTTGCGTGTAGCGAGCGAGAGAATATGAAAACCTTGCGCGCTGTTTAAGAAGGCCAGTTATAATATTGCAGGTTGTGTAAAACTACAGCGATAGGGACACCTGAATCACACTCTATGGGATAAAAAGAGTAGAGAAATGTGATTTTTTTCCTTATCTGTATTGATGCCTTTTGCTTTTGAAGTCTTATAATCAGAAATGACCTGTAACTTGTAACTTTCATGTTCTAAAATTCGCGCCACAGTCAACATTGTAATATTTACAGGAAACAGAATACTTCAGCTTTACGGCAGAGTGGTTGCGGCAATCGTTCATCGTCATTAGCGAATCTCTGAAAATAAGTCAGACCAGCTAGCGGTGATGGATGTCACCCATGGCGCCTTATCTGCGCCCAGCGGACGAGCGCAACAAATTAGGAGCCAGCGCGGTCATGAACCGCCTCGGCGCTGGTCGGAACCGCGGCTTTCGACCTCTTTCTCCAAGCCCCCCCCCCCCCCACCCAGTTGCCCCCGGTGGGACATCGATTCTGCCAACTCTAAGATAAAGAGCGCTGTCTCGCTATCACTTGGCGGCGGATGTTATTGTCGATTTCGACAGACGCCAAACGTCAAAACACTCAGCTCACCCATTTCAACACTTCCTCGATGTGCCCTCTGGATCGAACACATCGTGTAGTTGCGAGGATCAGAAACTTACGTCAAACGTCGCTTCCTGCTTGCTATCAGCACGCAGCACTGGAACGTTCTAGTAGCTTTCTAGTAAGTAAGGTCCAGACGCCGCACTCGCATTAGGGTACAAGAGGATTTAAATCCCAGTCTGCCCAACCAGATCTGTGCCTTCTGTGAATTCTCCAAAAGAACTGTTCGTTTGGAAATAACATAGCCGAATTTCTTACTCGTTCATACCTTTCAATACTGAGCGTTGTCTCTAACGACTTCGCCCCTTGATGATACGTTAGACCCTAATCTTCTAACATTCTACGTGGTGTCTGTTTGTTCTATATCGTGTCTCCCTACCACTTTCGCGCAACGACGCTCTGAGCGTGTTTTTTAGGGAATTGACTAGTTTGAACCTGGGACCTGTTGCTGGTAAGGAGGCGCCAGACCACACATGACATGTAGAATTCAGAAGAGTTCAGTGAGACTAGCGATGATATAACCAAATACTTAATGATTTCAGCGTCAGATCCACTGCACTCCCTGTAAAAGAATCTTAATACTAACTAAATTTAGCGGAAGGGGTTCAAGGCTTTCCTATTTTTAGATAGCTGGTAAAATAACGTCGAAAAAGCAGTTAAGTTTACCATTGGAAATTTATTCTACTCACAAAACATTGTTTATAAATTGCACTATTGATAAAAGGAAATGTTTTAATACAGGATGATAAAAACCAACTGCGTTCAACAAAAATTTGAATGAATATTCCCTGAGTGGGTTTCCAATTTCTACAATGGATCGAAGGATGAGCTATGCCATATCACATCTATAATCTAGGTTTAAATTAAGTTTCACAAGAGAGAAAACTATCAAAATGGTCTACAGTGACCCTCAATTATCTTTAATTACTTATCTAACTTGTCGTAAATTATAGTGGCTGATGTGGCTTCTCAATAACTATATAACAGAAAAATCATCGCGTTTCAGATTTTTACTTCAAGTGGCAAATGTGAACACCATGAGCTTTAATTGACGATCAACACTAGTATTACGCAAAAAGGGGGTGTAACAGATGAGACTTCTGCAGTTCTGAGTGAAGCTTTATGTACTATTATGCAGCATCGCGTGCGTTCATTACCTTGTCGGTGTTCGTCAGGGGGCGACGGGCAGCACAGCTCCGCTCACCTCGCCGTCTCGGAAGCAACTCTCTCCTAACTTATCCTTACTACAATGTACCGAAGTTGGTTTAAAAAAACTATCTGGCTGTGTTTTCATCTGACCAATCAGGGTCTCAATGTTAACCTTAAGTTCCACCTACAAGAATTCTGTCTATCCAATGAGAAACGTTATACTTTTCGTGGTGGGGCAATGTTTTTAAAGTTTGCAACGTAACAGAGACCCGAAAAAGTCTCACGCCAAACCTTGCAGCTGGTGTGGTCCTTTTAGCGTTATCGTAAGATCGATACTGTTCTTCTGGAGGGCCCTATCTTTTAACATGGGTTGGGGGGGTGGTCCTGACGTAACAGAGACGCGAAAAAGTCTCACGCTAAAACATGCGGGTGGTGTGGCCCTTTTTTGTGTTATCGTAAGATCTATACTTTTCTTCTGGAGGGCTCTAGCTTTTAACATGGGCTGGGGGGTGGTCCTGACGTAACAGAGACGCGAAAAAGTCTCACGCTAAAACTTGCGGGTGGTGTGGTCCTAGCGGTTAGCTGGCGACGTGGGTGTCCGTCCCTTATCGTAGGGCCTTCCAGCTTAACACGGTTCTGCTCTCGGCTTCTGTTCTCGTTTCTCCCCTCGGAACTGCGTCTGTCTCACAGTGGGAAGGTATGACATGCATTTAGCATTCTCGTGTTAGTCTGTGGTATTCCATTTGCTCACTCGTTACTCGTATTACTTTGGTTAATTTAATGTCACGATTTATTCGGAGCTATGTCACATACTACTGGATTTGCTTATCATGTCAGGGTTTTCATGGAAGGTGTTGGATTTGTCTGACACCTTACAATCTTGCCAGTGAAACAATATCTGAGTGTTTCTTTTTCTAGGAAGACTATTCATTTTATTAATTGTTATGTATTACTTTTCCTCTGACTCTGGCTACTTTTACTGTAACACCTTCCCCTTCTTCGTATCCAGAATGGCTTATCTTTTTTTGCAATGTTCTCTACTTGCTTTTGATATTCATTTCTTGAACTGTTGAAGTATTTGAAGACTGCGAGTAGATGTTCTCTTTTTGTTGGTTTCTGTGTCAACTGCCTGCCAGTGCAACTGATACACTGTGATGTCATCTCTAGGTTCTGTTTTGTATTCTTCATATTCTTACTTTTTTCATAGCTTCTCTTATCAAAGTATCATTGTATCTAGTCACACCCTGTCGAAAGCATTTCCTAACGACTTAGTTTAATTTATTATAATGTATCATGCTCCTAACAAAGTTTGCTTTACACTCTCTCCTTCTCTTCAACAGCTGCCTTACTCCATTGCATAAATTCTTTTTCTGGGCTTCTTCATAACGGAAACATCTTTTGCTGTTTGTATTTGTTGAAATACTTCACCGCTTTTTATATGACTACATAACACCGATATCCGAAGATGTTCAACTTGCTGCTTCATTTAATCCTGTACGTCACCCCGTTCTTTAACAAACCCTTGTAATTTACATTTAGGAATTTCTGCTAAAATTCTTCGTCGTTTGATAAAATACAGCCAGTTTCATTTTAGTTCCTTCTGGCTCTCTTCTGGAGGAACACGTTTCAAGTTTCCGTCGACTACGACGTCGATCATTTCTGCTATCATACCCAAGTTTTCCTGTAAAGCTTGGTTGTTAGTTTTAGCCGTACTGTTTCTTTAAAATCTCCCATTATCATCTTGTTGTGGGGCCTGGTTTGATTTACCAGTTTCTGCAGTTCTTCGTAGTTTGTTTCTGGGTCCTCATCAGAATGCATGATTTAAAAACACTTTCTGAGATAATATGTGAGATTTCATCAATAGCGGTTCTAGGCGCTCAGTCCGGAACCGCGGGACTGCTACGGTCGCAGGTTCAAATCCTATCTCGGGCATGGATGTGTGTGATGTCCTTAGGTTAGTTAGGTTTAATTAGTTCTAAGTTCTAGGGGACTGATGACCACAGATATTAAGTCCCATAGTGCTCAGAGCCATTTTTCATCAATATCTGAAACATTAGTCGAACAAATTACGGGTATGCAGCCGCGCAAATAAAATTTCTTCCACTGATATTTCGGCCGCGTATCGTCCGGCCATCCTCAGAATGAGTCGCAAGACACTACAAGGTGCCAAATGCTGCCTTTTATACTCCACTGCACATGCGGCTCACAGATGCTGCTTGGCGGCAAAGAGATAATCTTACATAAGCGCCGCCCGTGGTGGAAGCATATAGACATTCGGTTCGCTTGTAGATGTAAAATTGGGAGTAGGAATTAAAATTCATGGAGAAGAAATAAAAACTTTGAGGTTAGCCGATGATATTGTAATTCCGTCAGAGTCAGCAAAGGACCTGGAAGAGCACCTGAACAGAATGGACAGTGTCTTGATAGGAGGATATAAGATGGACATCAACAAAAGCAAAACAAGGATAATGGAATGTAGTCGAATTAAATCGGATGATGCTGAGGGTATTAGGTTAGGTAATGAGACACTTAAAGTAGTAAAGGAGTTTTGCTGTTTGAGGAGCAAAATAACTGATGATGGTCGAAGTAGAGAGGATATAAAATGTAGACTGGCAATTGCAAGGAAAGTGTTTCTGAAGAAGAGAAATTTGTTAACATCGAGTATAGATTTAAGTGCCAGGAAGCCGTTTCTGAAAGTTTTTGTATGGAGTGTAGCCATGTATGGAAGTGAAACGTGGACGATAAATGCACTCCTGGAAAGGGAAAAAAGAACACATTGACACCGGTGTGTCAGACCCACCATACTTGCTCCGGACACTGCGAGAGGGCTGTACAAGCAATGATCACACGCACGGCACAGCGGACACACCAGGAACCGCGGTGTTGGCCGTCGAATGGCGCTAGCTGCGCAGCATTTGTGCACCGCCGCCGTCAGTGTCAGCCAGTTTGCCGTGGCATACGGAGCTCCATCGCAGTCTTTAACACTGGTAGCATGCCGCGACATCGTGGACGTGAACCGTATGTGCAGTTGACGGACTTTGAGCGAGGGCGTATAGTGGGCATGCGGGAGGCCGGGTGGACGTACCGCCGAATTGCTCAACACGTGGGGCGTGAGGTCTCCACAGTACATCGATGTTGTCGCCAGTGGTCGGCGGAAGGTGCACGTGCCCGTCGACCTGGGACCGGACCGCAGCGACGCACGGATGCACGCCAAGACCGTAGGATCCCACGCAGTGCCGTAGGGGACCGCACCGCCACTTCCCAGCAAATTAGGGACACTGTTGCTCCTGGGGTATCGGCGAGGACCATTCGCAACCGTCTCCATGATGCTGGGCTACGGTCCCGCACACCGTTAGGCCGTCTTCCGCTCACGCCCCAACATCGTGCAGCCCGCCTCCAGTGGTGTCGCGACAGGCGTGAATGGAGGGACGAATGGAGACGTGTCGTCTTCAGCGATGAGAGTCGCTTCTGCCTTGGTGCCAATGATGGTCGTATGCGTGTTTGGCGCCGTGCAGGTGAGCGCCACAATCAGGACTGCATACGACCGAGGCACACAGGGCCAACACCCGGCATCATGGTGTGGGGAGCGATCTCCTACACTGGCCGTACACCACTGGTGATCGTCGAGGGGACACTGAATAGTGCACGGCCACATCCAAACCGTTATCGAACCCATCGTTCTACCATTCCTAGACCGGCAAGGGAACTTGCTGTTCCAACAGGACAATGCACGTCCGCATGTATCCCGTGCCACCCAACGTGCTCTAGAAGGTGTAAGTCAACTACCCTGGCCAGCAAGATCTCCGGATCTGTCCCCCATTGAGCATGTTTGGGACTGGATGAAGCGTCGTCTCACGCGGTCTGCACGTCCAGCACGAACGCTGGTCCAACTGAGGCGCCAGGTGTAAATGGCATGGCAAGCCGTTCCACAGGACTACATCCAGCATCTCTACGATCGTCTCCATGGGAGAATAGCAGCCTGCATTGCTGCGAAAGGTGGATATACACTGTACTAGTGCCGACATTGTGCATGCTCTGTTGCCTGTGTCTATGTGCCTGTGGTTCTGTCAGTGTGATCATGTGATGTATTTGACCCCAGGAATGTGTCAATAAAGTTTCCCCTTCCTGGGACAATGAATTCACGGTGTTCTTATTTCAATTTCCAGGAGTGTAGTTTAGACAAGAAGAGAATAGAAGCTTTCGAAATGTGATGCTACAGAAGAATGCTGAAGATTAGGTGGGTAGATCACATAACTAATGAGGAGGTATTGAATAGAATTGGGGAGAAGAGGAGCTTGTCGCACAACTTGACTAGAAGAAGGGATCGGTTGGTAGGACATGTTCTGCGACATCGAGGGATCACCAATTTAATATTGGAGGGCAGCGTGGAGGGTAAAAATCGTAGAGGGAGACCAAGAGATGAATACACTAAGCAGATTCTGAAGGATGTAGGTTGCATTAGGTACTGGGAGATGAAGAAGCTTACACAGGATAGAGTAGCGTGCAGAGCTGCATCAAACCAGTCTCTGGACTGAAGACCACAACAACAACAACATATCGATGTATGTTCAGCGGTGGTGACACGATGACGGATTCTCTGCAGTTAAATTACCTCAAGAGCCTGATCCCATGCTTTGTCCAAATTAAAACCACTATTTTCGTAACGTTGATGGCAGATTAGGACATGCCGTATATCGTAAACCTACACATACAAATCTATACTTACATGCCAGTAGCTTCCATCACCCTTCACAGACCATAGTGCATACGGCGCACTGTACATCTGACAAATATAATTTGCAAGAAGAGCCCACATACCTCAAGAGCATTTTTAAAGCGAATGGATTTTCTTCCTAACAAATCCGTAGAGCATTCAATGTAAAACCTGGAATGGAGGTATGTGATGGGGAAGAAAATAATAACCCCTTCGTATCAAGTGCGGTTTTGCCCTAAGTGGCTACTCTTTCCTCGAAGATAGGCGGTATTCTCGAGAAAAGTGTTAAGGTGATCTTCCGGCCTCCCACGAAGATTGCAGCTTTACTCGACTCTCTGAAGGACGATTTATTGGTTCGTAATGCGGGTGTGTATCAGATGCCTTGCGTAAATTGTGAGAAGTCACAAATAGGTCAAACAACACGCACCGTTCGTGAGAGATGTGTGGAACATCGAAGAAATCTGTGTGTGAAATCTTACGGGACTTAACTGCTAAGGTCATCAGTCCCTAAGCTTACACACTACTTAACCTAAATTATCCTAACGACAAACACACACAACCATGCCCGAGGGAGGACTCGAACCTCCGCCGGAACCAGCCGCACAGTCCATGACTGCAGCGCCCCAGACCGCTCGGCTAATCCCTCGCGGCGGAACATCGAAGAGACACTCGTTTAACACAGCCAGACAAGTCAGCTTTGGCCGAACATTGTATTGGTACCGGGAATTCAATGAACTACAGTGATGTGAAGATTTTAATATCCACCTCTTCCTTTTGGGGTTGTCTTCAAGGAAACTATAGAGAGTAGATTAGCTAATAATTTAGTAAATAGAGATAATGGTTTTACTTTGGACAAAGCGTGGAATCCGGCTCTTGGGGTAATAAAACTGCAGAGAAGTCTTCATGGTGTCACTGCTGCCAAACATACATCGATAAGCGAATCGAATGTCTGTACGCCTCCGCCACAGGCAGCGCGTGTGTAGGTGTGTATCTTTCTCCCCGACAAGTGTCTGTGACACACATGCGCAGTACCGCCACCGTGGAGCACATAAGCCCACGTTTGGCACCTTGTCGTCAGTGTTGCGACTCACTCTGGCTATACGCGGCCGAAATATCAGTGGAAGAAATTTTATTTGCGCGGCTGCACGCTCGAAATTTGGTGGATTATTCATTACGGTGCGAGGAGTTGAAAATGCACATCTGAAACATTGCTTTTATTTTTCTTGTTAAGAATGACATCTAAATCAGAATTTCCTACTTGCTGTGTTCCCTTGTAGTAAAACATACACCTGACAGAAAAGTGAAAGACCCAGAAGAGTCATGGATTGAGAGAGTATGTGCTGTTATTTCAAAGATTACAACATCTAATTAATTTTACAAAACCACTGTCAGTATGAGCCCACTTATCAGTATGACGTTGTACACTTCTCGCGTGGATGCATGGCAAGGAGGTCATAAAGCTGATGCATCCGCTACTGAGGCGAACTGACCCACAGTTTTGGTAACTGGTCCTTGATACACTGGATACTAATATTGGATACTAGTACAGGGAGTTTACGTATGATCTGGTCCCGGACAAGTTTCTTCTGGCCACGGGAGTACCTCGGCATCACGCAGACCGTTCAAAGAGATATGACCTTTTTGAGGACGGGCATTGTCCTGTTGAAAACTGGCACAACGATACTGTGGCATGAGAGGCAGCACCTGAGGATGTAGGACATCTGTGACATAAGGTTGTGCCCTCAGAGTTTCAGAAATCACTGCCAATTGTGACCTGAAACAGGTGCTGCCTGGAGTCTTACCCAGTCCCCCCGCACACCATGGCCCCAGACGTAGCCCCGCTGTGCCTCTCCAAGATATTTAAGGAATGGTATCTCTCCCCAGTTCCCCGCCGTAATCACCGACGATGTTCTTTCAGGATACTGCAGAACCGTCATTCATCGCTGATCATAGTGCGACGTCATTAATCAACAATCCATGCTTCCCGATCACATCAACACTCCAAACGCAGCCGTTTGTGTTGTGATGTTAACGTCAGCCTACTAATAGGACGGTAATTCTCTAGTCCGCTTGCTACTAGTGCCCTACTAATTGTGTGGAATGACAGATATTTATTTGCCTTTTTGTTTATTTATCATACTCCACTTTCTTGATTACAACAACGCACCGTTGCATATCGAATTACATGTACATGAATTTTGATGACACTACAGGTAGCTATTTTCGTATCCATTTTATCTGAAAGTTAAATAAGTTAATTGTCTATAATACTATTTTTTTCTTGCCTTTGTTTCTTCCATCTACTATCGCACTAACATTTAGATGGATACCTATCGTTTTCATATGGTACCCCTTTCACCTTCAGTCAGGTCTTCCTTCACTGTGTTAGAAAGAGAGCTACAGGTTTATGTTATTTCAAATTATCTCTATTAATTTACAAACATCAATTTAACTATGCTATTACTACTGTTATCCAGTGAAGAGAGAAAGAAACTGGGTACACCTGTCTAATATCGTGTAGGGCCCCCGCGAGCACTCGGAAGTGCCGCAAGACGACGATTCATGGACTCGACTAATATCTGAAGTAGTGCTGGAGCAACTGACACCATGAATCCTGCAGGGCTGTCCATAAATCCGTAAGAGAACGAGGGGTTGGAGATATCCTCTGTACAGCACGTTGCAGAGTATCCCAGATATGCTCAATAATGTTCATATCTAAGAGGTTGGTTGCTAGCGGAAGTATTTAAACTCAGAAGAGTGTTCCTGAAGCCAGTCTGTAGCAATTATGGACGTGTGGGCTGTTGCATTGTCCTGCTGGAATTGCCCAAGTCCGCCAGAATGCACAATGGACATGAATGGATGGAGGTGATCAGACAGGATGATTACGTACGTGTTACCTGTCAGAGTGGTAACTAGACGTATCAGGGGTCCCATATCACTCCAACTGCACACGCCCCACACCAATATAGAGCACCCACCAGCTTGAACAGTCCCCTGCTGAAATACAGGGTACATGGATTCATGAGGTTGTCTCTGTGCCCGTATACTTCCATCCGCTCGGTACAATTTGAAACGATACAACATGTTTCCAGTCATCAACAGTCCAATGATGGTATTGATGGGCCCAGGTGAAGCGTAAAGCTTTGTGTCGTGCAGTCATCAAGGGTACAGGGGTGGGCCTTCTGCTCCGAAAGCCCATGTCGATGATGTTTCGATGAATGGTGCGCACGCTGACACTTGCTGATGACCCAGCATTGAAATCTGCAGCAATTTGCTGAAGCGTTTCATCTCTGTCACGTTGAACGATTCTCTTCAGTCGTCGTTTGTCCCGTTCTTGCAGGATCTTTTTCCGGACGCAGCGATGTCGGAGATTTTATGTTTTACCGGATTCCTGATATTCAAGGTACACTCGTGAAATGATCGTGCGGGGGAAGCCCCCACTTCATCGCTGTCTCGGAGATGTTGTGTCTAATTGCTCGTGCGTCGACTATAATACCACGTTCAAACTCATTTAAATCTCGATAACCTGCCATTGTAGCAGCAGTAACCTAACAACTGCGTCGGACACTGCTTGTCTTATATAGGCGTTGCCGTCCTGAACGCCGTATTCTGCCTGTTTACATATCACTGCGTTTGAATAGGCCTGCCTATAACAGTTTCTTTGGCGCTTCAGTGTAATACCATATGCTGCTGCTACAATGACGCAGACGGCAAGTGCAGATATGAAGGGGTTATGACGTGCTTGGTGCACAAAATGGCGATCCTCCTTTGTGGTGGTCAGAAGTAGTCGACTGGAATCTTGACGACGAATATACAGGCCTTTGCGTTCCCAGGCAGTCTAGATCCGAATACCACGAAAATGGATGTTACACTATTCGACCAGCTGGTCGAATGGAGACCAAATATGAGGCCCCTTTCAAACTCTGATAGGTGCTGATAACCCTGTTTCACACGAGTACGTGACATCTCCATGTCCTTCACAGACATCACTGGACATCTGACGCATTTCACTCCATTTTGTATCCTGCCAGGCCTGGTAACAGCACTGAAGACGAACAACACGAATACACTGTGGTAGCCATTCTCCCTGTCACAGCAAACTGAGATCTGAGACACCAATCATTTACATACCAGCCGATAGTGTGTACATACGTGAAATTACGCTGACATCAGACCATGTCTTTTAGGTGCTTCACCCTTTCTGTCAGGCAGTGTATATCTTAATTTTAACTCTATTTGCTCTATTTACGTTTTTTTCACGTTTAGCACGGCGCGTATCGAGTACTTGATTCCACAAACAAACAGTGTGAGTGAACGTTTGCTTGAGTATGGGCTTCTGCATAATGGAGGGATACTTATCTTATAACCACACTACAGAACAACAGAGACACAAAAACGCACAAACAAACATAATAAAATTCCTATGTAAATATTTGCACTTAACAATGAGAATAAATTCTCTAAGTGCTTTGTGCTAACCATGAAACAAATCGTAACTGGTGCAAAGTCTCATTATATAATATAAGTCAGGTATGACTACGGTCAGCCGGCCGGGGGTGGCCGAGCGGTTCTAGACGCTACAGTCTGAAACCGCGCAACCGCTACGGTTGCAGGTTCGAATCCTGCCTCCGGCATGGATGTGTGTGATGCCCTTAGGTTAGTTAGGTTTAAGTAGTTCTAAGTTCCAGGGGACCATGACCTCAGAAGTTAAGTCCCATAGTGCTCAGAGCCATTTGAACCATTTGAACTACGGTAAGCTATTGTGGGTGAGCTTTGGAAATATGCGTCTTCAAATTGTTTCGACAATTACACTGGTTTCCGCAATCTTCACCTTTAAAAAGCACGTATTTTTATATTTAACCGCACAACAATATCAGGACGAACAAGTCAACGCGGTAAGATATTGGTGCACTGTACAGCAAGAACCAAAGAAGTAAGTATTCCAACATCGCTGGCGTAGTTCAATGTATTTACGTGCGTGAGCGTGCGGGTGGCTGGGATGGAGGGAGGTGAATGGGTGGGACTTTTTCCAGGTGACATCCTGTCCCTAACGATCGCTGTGGTGGGCGGTAACGCGAATGGCCAATGTGGATGCCCTTACGAAGACAGGGTTCATGGCTGGAAAGAAAGCCATTGTGCGATCTGTATGTCTGCCAAGGGGGCTCACCCGAGAGTTCGGGGTCAGCCTTACCCGCGCCTATCGAGCGTGCAGGGTGCAGTCGTATGCAAGCTGTAACTCACGTCGGTACCAGCGGCTCCTGTCGTATGAGTTCTGAGCCGATCCTCAGTTGATACAGGCGGCTGGCGGAGGTGGAGGTTGCTGGTCTCGTGCGCAGAGTGCAAGCAGAGCTCGCAATTTGCAGCACTGTTCCGAGAGCTGATCGGGGTCCTTTGGTTTGAAGCCCAGTGCGTTATCAGGAGAGAATTTGAAGGACTTCCCTTGATATGTCGGTGGTACACCACACAATGGAAGCAGCTGCCAGGGCTGCAAAGTGCCTGCGGATCGCGATAGATTTTTTTCAGCCTACACAGTAGTTCGAGGTATTCTGACGAAGACTCGCCAGTCGATAAGCAGAAAGGGAAGTCAGGCCTCGTTCAGAGTAAATAGACACCGACTGTCATAATTTTATCTGTAAATTGTCGAAGTATTCGTAACCAAGTTCCCAAATTTACTGCGCTCCAGGGAAGTTCTCGCTCTCAGATTATTCTTGGGATCGAGGGCTGACTGAAATCTGAGGCAGGAAGTTCTGAGATATTTAAGTCATGGAATGTGTATCGGAAAGTCATATTAGACGCCATAGGAGGCAGTGTGTTCATTGTGGTCGAAAAAAATAATTTCTCTATTGAGGTCGAGGTTGAGTGTGATAGTGAAGTTATATGGTCGCGCACATGAGCTCTAGGGGAAACCAAATCAATTGCTAAATTTTTTACTGACCACAAAATCCAGCTGTGACAGTTCTAGAGTCCTAAATATAAAGTCTACGATCAGTGGCGCATAAATATCCAGATCATGCAATACTAGTTGGAGGCGACTTTAATCTGCCATTTATAGACTAGGGGACGTCTATGGGTTCGTTGTGGCGGGGATACAGACAGACACTCTTGCGAAGTACTTTTGAATATGTTTACTGAAATCTGTTTTGAGCAGCTAGTTCGGCAGCCCATCCGCAATGAAAATATTTTAGATCTTGTAACTACAAACTGACCGAATGTTATCGACAGTGTCAATACATAGATGGGGTTTAGTTGTCGTGATATCATCAAAGCAACTATGGCTACGAAAGTGAATAAATCGGTCAAGAATGATAGGAGATTTCTGCTATAAAAAGCAGGTAAGCAGTTCTTAGCATTTAACTTTGACAATGAATTTTATCATTTATTTCCTGTATTATGGACGTAGAGGAATTACGGGCAAAGTTTAAACAGATTGTAAATCGTGCTCTGGACAAGTAGGAGCCTGTTAAGTGGATTAAGGACGGTAAAGAAACTTCGTGGTTTAGCAACGAAATTCGCAAAATGCTGTTGAAGCAAAGGCTGTTGGACCGCCGATTCAAAAGAGAAGTCGAAAATGACGACAGGCAAGCGTTAATAGAAATTCGCGCGTCTGTGAAGAAATCTATGCGGGAAGTATACAATAACTACAACTGGGCCCACCCGGCTAGCCGCACGATCTAACACGCTGCTTCCCGAGCGGGAAGTGTCTAGGCCCGTTGTGCCGGCCAGCCTGTGGATGGTTTTTAAGGCGGTTTTCCATCTGCCTCGCCGAATGCGGGCTGGTTGCCCTCATTCCGCTTCAGTTACACTATGTCGGCGATTGCTGCGCAAAGACTGTCTCCACGTACGAGTACACCACAATTACTCTATCATGCAAACATATGGGGTTACACTCGTCTGGTATGATACGTTCGCGGCGGGGGTCCCCTTGGGGGATGAACCGCACAATAACCCTGGTTCAGTGTTCAGTGTGGGGCGGCGGTGGGGTGGGTGGACTGCTGTGGCCTGTTGCCTGTTGTGAACCACTGAGGGCTACGGCGGGATGAAGTCTCTCCGTAGTTTCTAGGTTCCCGGTTCAACACACACACACACACACACACACACACACACACACACACACACACACTACAACTGTCGTACCTTAGCAAAGATCTGGTCGAAAGCAGAGATGGCCCCTCCCGCCGGAGGTTCAAGTCCTCCCTCGAGCATGGGTGTGTGTGTTGTTCTTAGCATAAGTTAGTTTACGTTAGTTTAAGTAGTATGTAAGTCTAGGGACCGATGATCTCAGCAGTTTGGTCCCTTAGGAATTCACACACGTTTGAACATTTTTTGAAAGCCAGAGAAAATTATGGTCCTATGTAAAATCGCTAAGAGGGTCTAAGGCAACCATCCAGTCTCTCGTTGGCCAGTTTGGCGTGGCAGTTGAAGATAACGAAACGAATGCCGAAGTTTTAAATTTGACGTCAAAAAGTCGTTCACGCAGGAGATACGAACATACCGCCATTGACTATCAGACAGACTCGCATATGTACGAAATAGTAATAAGCATCCCTGGCGTAGAGGAACAACTGAAAGAGTTGAAAACAAATAAGTCGCCAGGTCCGGATGTTATTCCAGTACGGATTTACAAAGAGCACTGTAAGGTTTTGGAACCTTACTTAGTTTGCATTTATCACATATCTCACGCCCAGCACAAAGTCCCAAACGACAGGAAATAGCGCAAGTGACTCTTTTATATAAGAAGGGTAAAGGAACCGACTCACAAAATTAAAGACCAATATCC